>NC_048233.1:87987742-88003398 GCF_002007445.2 Ailuropoda melanoleuca
CGGACCGGGGTCGGGCCGGGGAGCGAGGCCTGGGGCCAGGGAAGAGGCGGGGTCGGGCGGGGAGGGGCCGGGTGTTTGTGCCAAGCGGGATCCGCCGGTGACCTAGGGGCTGGGGGTCTGGGGAAAGGCCGGGGTCAGGCGGGGAGGGGCCGGCGGGTCCGAGGGCCGGGGCCTTCCGGGGGCCCGCACCCACCGGGAGGTTCTGCAATCAGGTCAGTGGGAGTGCAGCGACACGCGCAGATGCGGCTAGTAGAGGCTCTAAATTTGGAGCAGCCCCTCCTCCGGGTGTGTTGGAAGTCACCAGAAAGGTTCTTTTGGGCTGTTTGTTGTGTTTCCATCTCTTGAATATTAGGGGAGCTCGATCGCCCCACTGGAGGGTCGGGAGAAGAGGGGACAGGGTTTCCTTGGACTGGAATCTGTGGACGAGTGGGGCCTCTGGGGGAGGAATCCGGTTTTCCGCTGACTGCAGCTCTGTAGGCATCCCGAATGGGCTCTCCCCTCCGGGGACTGCCCCGCCAGCGCCCCATTTGGGCTGCCTCGACTTGGTCCTGCTGTGCTTTGTCAGGGGTTAACCCCCTGGGTTCTGGCCGCATTGTCCCGCCGAGTGGCCCAAGGCTGGGAAGGGCTGTGCTTTGGGCGGGCCCCTGCTGTCCCTGCCCCCTTCTACCCTGTGGTGAGTCACTGCCCCAGTGCACAGAGGCAGCCCTGTCTGAGAAAAGCACTCCCAGATCGCCAAGGAGCAGGAAGAGTCAGTCCTAAAGGCCACTTCCCGGTGTTCCAGAGTAAGAATGGAGAGGGAGGGGGCTGCAGGGCTGTTCCTGATACTTTTGTCTCCCAGTGCCTACTGCCGACTTTGGGTGGGTCATTTTGATGGGCTTCTCTTTAAGGCACTTCTGAGTGGTTCTGGTTGGTGGTTTGGACTTTGCCGGGTGCCGGGTGGCACAGGTAGGTGCTCAGAAAGGGCGTGGCCAAAGGCCTGAGTCACTGGGAACCCTGGGACTGCCGGGTGCTGCGGGATGCCAGTGTTCCCCGGGTGCCCGCCGGACGTGGGCTCCAGCACGGGCCTCGTCTTCCACACTTGCCAGTGTGCAGGCTGGTGCCCCCAGCAGACTGAGGGGCAGTGTGCCCAGGCGCCAGGGGCCCTTTCTCTGCGGGAGTGCGTGTGAGGAGTGGGCCTCTAGGTAGTGCCCTCTTGTTCTGTCTGTCTCTCTGCTGCGCTGGAGATCGTGACCTCAGTGGGAAGCTCATTCTGTCCGGTCGTGTCGTCTAGAACTTTGTCCTATAGAGTTTTCCGCTCTGTTTATAGGGCAGCTCACGGTGACATCGCACTTACTCGGTCTTGATGAGTACATGTGACGTTTGCAAGGAAGGTCTGTTAATGGCGAGGGGCATTTTTTAGTAACAATTTTATTGAGATGCAGTTCACATACCATATAATTCACCCATTTGAAGGGTACAATCAAATCGTTTTTAGTATATTCACAGAGTTGTGCACCATCGTCACAGTCCATTTGAGAATAATTTTATCACCTGAAAAAGGGTCGTTGTTACCTCCTTCCAATACTAGGTAACCACAAATGTACCTTTTGTCTCTAGATTTGCCAGTTCTGGACATTTCCTGTAGAGGAGACCGTATAGTGCATGGGTTTTTGTGTCGGTTTCTTTCCCTTAGCATGTTTCAGGAGTTGTCCGTGCTGTGGCGCGTGGTCAGGCCTTCTCTCCTGTGTATTGCCATAACATTCCATCGCGTGAATGGATCACGTGTACCCGCTACATCACGTGGGCATTTGCGTGGTTTTTGCTTTCTGGCCACAATGCGTAGTGCCGCTGTGAGCATTCCTGTGCGAGGTTTGGTGGGGATGTAAATTTTCCTTTCTCTTGGGTCTGTCTCTGTGGGTGGGGATTGCTAGGCCACATGGTCCCTGTGTTTAACCTTTTGAAGACCTGCCCCACTGGTACTCATTTTACTTCACACCAGCACTGTAAGGCCGTTCTGGTTTCTCCACACCCTCCTCAGATTTGGTATTGTCTGATTTTTTATTTTAGCCATCCTAGAAGGAGTGTTGTGGTAGCTCCCTTGTGGTTTTGATTTGCATTCCATTCATGGTTCAAGATACCTAGTATCTTTTTGTGAGCTTAGTAGCGTTTATTCATCTTTGGAGAAATGGCTGTTCCATCCTTTCCAGCTGGTTTTACCGTGTGGTTAATTGTCCTGCGGTTAATTGTCCTGCTTATTGTTGAGTTGTCGGAGTTTTTCTTTATTTTGGGTATATGATCTGAAAACGTTTCTCCCATTCTGGGAATTGTCCTGACTCTCTTGACGGTGTCTTTTGAAGCACAAAGTTTCACATTTTGTCCAATTGAACTGTTCTTTCCTCTTCTCGCTTGTGCCTTTGGTGTCACATCTAAGAGCTGTTGCCAGATTGAGGCTGATGAAAATCTATGCTTATGTTTTCTTGGGACAGTTTAATAATTTATGCTTAGATTTGAGATCTTTGACCTGTTTTGGGGTTCATTTTCGTATATGGTGTGAGGTAGGGGGCCAGAGGCATTATCTTTGGGTCCAAAAAAATACCTTTTCAGTTATCTTTGTGATTTTTTTTAATTTAAAAATCGGAGAGGGTAATAAATTGTTGTAGATTTGAGGCTATCGCTAGCTGCCATTGGGTAGATTTTTATAGGTGCTTGCTGATTACAGTAGTAACCTCAGTCCCTAGCATATACTAAGCAGCCTACAGAAGTTAGGGTTTCCAGAGGGGACTGAGGAGAGAGAAGGAGTGAATAGTAGGGTCAGGAACTCAGTAGGAAATTGAGTGTAGGGAGGGCTAGATCCCTCCAGTTCCTAACATGTGATAAGGCTGCATGCTGACGTATGCTGCTCGTGCTTGTGACCAGCTTGTTCCTAGGGAACGAGGGGACAGGATTCCTCTGCTCTGTCATGTCTGGCAGTAAGTACAGTGCCGGTGGAGGCTGTTGTCTCGTCCTGTGGGGAAGGCGGTGCGTCGGTGGCCCCTGGAATTGGAGCCTTGATCTGTGTGCAGTCACCATATCCGCTCATTAGAAGCGTCGCCCGCTTCTGCGCTGCTCCCCACGTCACCCCGCTTCTCATCCAGGCGGCTGTCACTGTGCAGCTTTTGTCTCCCAGCCACGTCATGATCCCTTCAGAGTTTTCCTTATATTATTTTTTTAAATTCACAGTAAGAGAATTTTATTATTTTTAGCAAAGTCGTAGTTTAGAATGAGCAAAAAAATGGAGACGTGTCGGGATCGTAGCCAACAGAAGACGTCTGCTAGCGATTGCAGCAGTAATTTCTGTTAGCACGAAGAAGAAACTTTATACAGCTATAAATCTTTTGAAACTTGCTGTTTTCTGTATTTTCTCAACGTGTCTGAAAATCGATTGAGCTTTTAGGTTAGTAAGATGCAAATCTTGCCATCCTCCTTTCAGATTTCTTTACAAAGCCTCGGGAAGCGTGGGAGGATGTCGGAGTTTCCTGAAGGGCCCCGTCCACGAGGGGGGCACACAAGGATTTGCCCAGCCTGCCTGTCACTAGACATCTGAGCTTTTCACCCTTCATCTTTTTGCAGACAGAGGCACTCCCAAATGCCTGGAAATTCCTCCCTGGCTCCCCGGGCTTTCCACAGAGATTCGTGAACAGCCTTTCATCTCCAGCCGGCAAGAAAGGTTTGTGCGTTGTGAGCCTTCCAATCTTCTCTCCCTTTGGACTGTCAAGGTGGATTCCTGAGCAGGGAAAGGAATCCTGGGTGTTCTCCCTTTGGGTCTGCAGAAATAGGGACAGTAATTTTCTGGGAGGAAATTTCGTTTAGAAAGTAAAGTCAAGGGGCGCCTGGCTGGATCAGTCGGAAGAGCGTGAGCCTCTTGATCTTGGGGTCTTGGGTTCGAGCCCCACGTTGGGTGTAGAGATTACTTGGAAATAAGTCAGTCCAATTTCCAGTGTTGTCTGTGGTTTAGAAAGAGAAAGGGATTCCAGAAAACTCTGGAGTGGAGGAACAGGAAGCATGTCTGTCCTGGGAGGAGCCCTCTGGCCTCTTGTACCTGTGCTGTGGAAGCTGGGAGGAGCTGCCAGGCATGACTTGAGGAAGCACGTGCCAGTGCTCACCCTGCCCTTGAAGGAGGCTGGCTTCCAGAAGGACCACTGAAGACTGGTTCTGCTGTGTTCTCCGGAAGAGTCTACAAAAGCAACAGGCAAAGACCTTTTTCCCTTTAGCCTGCGGGGGAAATGTGGCCTCATCGGTCCTCCCCAGAGACCCAGTCATTCTGTGTGACCATGTCCTCAGTGGTTGGAACCTCAGGCTTGAACTATGGGCAGCTCACGTCCCACAGTTGGGTGGCACCTTTCTGGTGTAGTGTGACATATGGGGCCCACTTACTGGGAGAGGCCGACTGTGGGCAGGTTAACTTTCAGGCAGCTGTCCTTGCTCTGCACGGGGGCAGAGCATATCTGGTGGTTCCTCCCAGGGCTGAGGGTTTAGTCTCTTTGTTCTCTAAAATTGTGTCAAAAGCGGATTACATCTGAGATATTCTTGCCGTGCTTGGGACAGCCGGACAGAGGAGAGCAAGGTTTGCGGTGGCCTTGAAGGGACGGTGTTGATCCTGCCTTACCCTGGAGCACACTGTTCCTGCTCAGGTGACAGTGACAGGAGTCACATCTGGGAACTTGAGAGCGCTGTGCCCGGATGTGCCCCTCCCTGCCACCTTGAATGTGGACCTGAGGCCCGGCAGAGCGGGGGAGGGGGTGATGCGGATCTAGACCATTGGTTTTCGGGCTTGTGAGGGGCTTCTGTCCCTTCTGAGTTCGAGCCACAGAAGGGCCCGTGTGGCAACACAGGAAGTGTCCAGTGGAGGCCTCGGTTCTGACAGGTGGACGGAGCTTCTGGTTGATCGAGTTAAAATAATCTTCTAGGTGCTTCCCGGCCTAGGTGAACTTTCATCCGTACTTGTGGGGAAAACCAGTCCATTCTCAGACGTTTTCTGTTGAAACCCTGAAAGATTAGACTTTACCTTTGTGGCTGGGAAAAGCCTCGTGCGGGGAGGGTCTGCAGTTCACGTCCCAGGTACTTCCCCAGGTAGGCGGTGAAGCGACCGTCTCGTCCATCACTTGAAGCATTTATTCACTTGTCAGAGTCCGAGTTAAGGAAGCCACTGTCCGGGGCGCCTGGGGGCACAGTGGTTAAGCATCTGCCTTTGGCTCAGGGCGTGATCCCGGCGTTATGGGATCGAGCCCCACATCAGGCTCCTCTGCTATGAGCCTGCTTCTTCCTCTCCCACTCCCCCTGCTTGTGTTCCCTCTCTCGCTGGCTGTCTCTATCTCTCTGTCAAATAAATAAATAAAATCTTTAAAAAAAAAAAAAAAAGGAAGCCACTGTCCGTGTCCAGTAAGTACTCGAGACCAAAGTGGGTACTCTCTCTTGTGTTTAGTTGTGGTAACACGGGCAGTACGCTCGCAGTGCGGGGTGCTGTCCTGTGTGGTCAGCGCTGTTGTCACAGTGCCGGGGGATGTATTCTTAATGAAGTGAGCACACACGTGACTTCTTCATTTTCCAGAAGATGTTCTCATAGGAATTGAAGCCCGAGTGTTTCCGACACGTGTTTCAGATGCCGTTTGAGAACAGTGCTAGAAATGCAGGGCTGTGTTTCTTTGCTTTGTGGTGTTGTGGTCCACGCGCGGGGCCGGTGGATACCCCTCGCTGGCGTGGTGGCACGGCCCCGAGCCAGGTGGGAGTTGGGGTGCTGGGGGCCGGGAGCCGCCCGGTCGGCCTCGGGGGGTGGCCCGGCCTCCGTGACCCCGTGCACTGCTCTTTCAGATGTGGAAGGCTTCGGCAGGCCACGCCGTGTCCATCACCCAGGACGACGGGGGCGCCGATGACTGGGAGACCGACCCTGACTTCGTGGTACGAGTCAGCAGCCCGCCTTGGCTGTGCTTTTCCCGGGAGCGGCTTTCCTCCGGTGTTGCTCTGGGTCCCGTGGATCTGCTGATCGTTTCTTCTTCTTTTCAGAACGATGTGAGCGAGAAAGAGCAGAGATGGGGGGCCAAAACCGTGAAGGGGTCTGGGCACCAGGAACACATCAAGTAAGAGACTTTCTTCCTGTTGGGGTGAAAATGGTCCCCTGAAAAGCGGGCAGCAGGTCGGGCGGGGGCACTGGCCTCTGTCCCTCACACGGTCCCTCCGTTTGCTGCAGGCGCTTCGTTTTGTCCGCAGGAGACAAGTGTAGGACAGGGTGACGTCCTTCTGCACGTGTGTGTGTGCGTGTGCGCTCACATGCGCAGTGACTTTGAGTTCCCGCTGCGGACCAGTTCTAGAGTCCCCTCTTCCAGTAGCGGAGCTCTCCTTGCGGTCCCCTGCGCTCTCTCTGCAAGTGGCCGGTCCCTGACACGCACTGTGTCTTTGAATGCCTTAGTCCCGAAACACCCTCGCCCCATGATTTTTTATAATTTTACTCTTTTATTACTGGCCTTTGGGTCCTGGAAGCTGGATTCTAGGCACCGTGTTCTCGCGAAAAGCCCAAATAGGAGAACTGAGCGATCGCCATTGTAGGACATCGTGGCCTTGTTCCCGACTCGGCCCTGTCTTGAGCTGTCACCTCTCCGGGTGGTGTTTCCTCGTCAGGAAGTGTAGATAAAAGCAACTTTTTAAAATGAGCTCAGACTTCGGCGTTGGCTGTGCGCTTCAGAACGTGTCCTCCCGTTCCCTGCTCGTGAAGGGCCGTCCCTGACGCACTGACCCCTGGTGGCCACGCGCCTTGCTTGGCCCCACTGTCTCTCGGGAAGATGCAGCTGCCCTTGGCTGGGGAAGAGTCAGTGAGTCATCTCTAAGAGGTTGGAGTCTGTGGTGTGGGCATTTTAGACACAAGGGTGTGTTCCTCCCAGATTTGCTGAGTCGCAGAAGCCCCTGAGGGTGTCGAGGGAGGGCTGCGGGGGCTGCCGGGAGGGAAGCCAGCACTGTCATGGGTTCTGCTACGCGCCCCCCCGCAGGGGGTTAAGTCACCCATCCCTCTCCTCATTTTCTCTTTCCCCGTGGCTTTGAGACGTGTTGGCCGTCGTAGGAGCTCTCTGGTAGAGCAGCCTCTGGGATGGTTCTGGGTGCCCTGGGGTCCTTCTGGGGTGAGGACCCACGTTCCTCCTCCTCCTGTTCCTGCGGGAGGCGGGGGGGGGGTGCTTGTGCCACTTGGTGGTCTCCTGATGGTCGCAGCTGTAGAGGCTCCCTGACCTGCCAGGTTTTGAGCACATCCTGTGATCTGTTTGACGATCCCCAGTGTTTCAAGGAAAAAGTGGCTTTGGATGATAAATTCTGAAAGTCTTCCGTGTCACATTTGAATATTTCTGGAGTATTTCAAGTAAGGGACGCTGTCTAAATGTTTTGCCTCACTGTTTTGGACCATTGCCCTCAGGGTGTCTGGGGTAAGGGACTGCTGACTTTGTTTCCCCTTCTGCCTTGGGGTGGCACTCACAGGACTGGGTCTCCTAGTCCCGTTACCTGATGAGATAGAAAATCTTTTTTCCATTTGAGAGAAAGTCCGTGTTTCAGGATAGCTAGTCCGGGGGGTTTGGGATGCCTCACTGTAGGTGAGCAGATTGGTTTCTTTTTAAAACCCTTAAACTTGACTCTGAGAGCTGCTGGAGCGGGTGGGCCAGCTGGCAGAGGAGTCGGGAAGGCAGGATGAGGGCAGGGATTTGGGGGCACGGAATCACGAGATCGCAGGTTTACGAAGGTGACGTCCCCTGTCCTTGTGTGTCCTCCTCAAAGGCGAGGGTGCGTTTCTGCTCTGTTAGTGTGTTTTTATTTTCTCTCTTCCCGTCAAGCATACACAAGCTGAGAGAGAATGTTTTTCAAGAACACCAGAGCCTCAAGGAGAAGGAACTTGAAACAGGACCAAAAGCGTCTCATGGTTACGGAGGGAAGTTCGGCGTGGAACAGGACAGGATGGACAAGGTGAGGGCGCAGCCCCTTCATGCTGGTTCTAGACGAGAGCCTGGTCGGCACCGTGGGGGCTCAGACCTCTTTGGATTCAACATTTTCCGTCAGTTTGGAGCCGAGATTTGCCAAAAGTAGCCCTCTGTTGATGGACCTGACTCGTGAAGTGCTCTTGCTAGTTAGAAACTCTTTTAGGATTCTCACGGTTGCCGGGGTGTGGGTCACGTGTAGGGAGACCCGGGGGGCGCTGGACTTTGGGAGGCCCGCCCTGTAACCCAGACAGAAGCCCAGAGGCATCTTGACCGCAGGTGTTGGCGTGACCACTGTGCACAGTTCAGCTTGCAGCCTGACCTGGACCAGTCTGCAGACCAGAAGCAAATCCGGGAGCTCCCTTGTTTCATGCCACAGGCGAACATTGAGCCAACAGGGGTGCTGACGTCCTTCATGCAGGAATGCCCTTCATACAGGAGTCTGGCGCTCCATGTAACACGGAGCCCCAGCCCACAAGGCCGGGAGAGGACACCCCTGTGAGAACATTGGGCTCCAGGAACAGTGGGCCTCCCCTGAGCCATCGCCAGTCAGGTTGAGGCAGCTGGGTACACGGTGTCAGCGTTGTTGACTGAACACATGAGCCTTTGAGAGCACTTTGTGTCTTCTCTGTCCTGAGAGCAGAGGAGCTCTGGGGGGCTGATCCTGCAAGAGAGCAGTGAGCAGGGGGCGGTCTATCGGAGCTTCTCCGCTAAAAGCAATTCTTTACGTCTCCGGATGTCCCCGTAGACACGAACTTCCCAGTCTGAGCAACGGGAGATTGCTCTGACCCGACAGGTGTCTGCCTTTATTCTGCGTAGAGGGGAAGCCATCCTCTGATAGCGAGTTCCGGTGTGTAATTCCAGACCTGTCTCCCCTCCCCGTGCATGCATGGATCGGGTTCCGTGTCTCAGTGACGTGGAATGACACTGCTGGGTCACAGTGTACCACACTGCACTGTGATACCATGGAGTGGGTTGGGGGGGGGCTGTGGGTACCCCAGACCGGGTCCAAAATTCACCTAAGCTGGAGTTGGACCAAGGGCGAGCTGCAGGAAAGACACAAGGACGTTTCCTGGTGTGACTGTCTATCAGCAGGGAGTTGTCCGGAGTTCTCTCAGCAGGGAAAGAGGCGAGCAGAATAATCTTTGGATTCTGTAAAAGCCTGGGAGCTTTCTGCAGTGTGAACAGACAACCCCCATGTGCTGAGGACAGAGAGAGAAGCAGGCAGAAGCCTTTCCCACCCCAGACAGAGTCTGTGCACGTGGGATTGCGGGCAGTTAGAGAGAAATTCATTATCAATTTGGGCCCTGCCACGTCTGGGTTGGAAAAATGACACGCTGGGGAAAATAAAGTATCAAGGAAGAGCTCGATGGCCTAACGACACGGTGCTCACTTCTGGCTTCTCTGCTGCTGGTGGGACTGCCCCTCCTGCCCTCCCAGCACCTTGGCCCCAGGCCTTTCTAGTCGAGAAGCTTCCCTGAGGAGTCCCCCCTCCCACTGGCCGCAGTGGCCCTTCCCTGTGCCTTCTCCCTGTTGTCCTCTGCCCCCTCTCCATGTCACCATCTTTCTATGAAGGCTCTTTGGGGCTGGCACCTGTCCTCA
This sequence comes from Ailuropoda melanoleuca, assembly GCF_002007445.2. Lineage (NCBI taxonomy): Eukaryota > Metazoa > Chordata > Mammalia > Carnivora > Ursidae > Ailuropoda > Ailuropoda melanoleuca. The sequence goes on from NC_048233.1 coordinate 87,997,309, forward strand.
CCTGGTGCATGGCCGCGCGCCGTGAAGACGCTCATGGATGTCTTAGTGCCCAGGCTGCGCGTCTCTGGCCGCTGTGTTAACGGTCCTCAGACGGCTCAGGGAAACTCTCTTGCCTCTGGGCTGCTGGAGTGGGCGGCGCCCCTCGGAGAGGAACGTGGTGGGGATGCTGCCTCACGGCGCACTTTGGCGAGGCTGGCTTGCAGCTCCTGGCGGCACGATTGGACCGGTTGTCAGAAGTAGCGAAGATTCCCAAACCAAGTAACTCTTACTTGCAACTTGTTCTCTCTGGAAGTTGGGAAAAGGCCTGAGGTCTCTCTGTGTGGAGAGTTGAGGACAGTGCGGTAGAGAGTTCCCGAGTAAGACCCATCTTGGGCGGGCACGGTTTGCCAGAGGCCTGTGGCCTGGGCAGGTGTGGCAGCCACTGGCCCCATCTGCGTGGCTGGCAGGCATCCGGCCCCTCACTCCGGGTCAGGCTGGCCATGGCCTAGGTGGCAGGCCTCCTTCCTGGTCTCCGCCGCACCCCGGAACTGGAGTGTGCGTCCAGGCGTCCAGACGGTGCCCTGCCCCGCGCTGACGTCTAATTACAAACACCACTTTGTCAGTGGGGTAAATCCGTGTTGGTAAAAAAGTTTAGAAAAATTGCTGTCACTCTGGCTACACTTTTAGAAAAGTTTTCTTATAACTTCTTTCACTTCTTTCTGCTGAGATTTGTGCTGGGGGACCCCTTTGGCAGGCTGCCCCTCAGGGTTGCTCTGCCAGCGCTTTCTGGGGAGGGGGACCCTGGAGGCTGTGGGTCATCGGCGTGTCTCCGAGCTTGTCGGTCAGTACCGACGTCGAGCAGCCTCGGGGAGGAGGCAGTATGCAGCCCCGGTGCTTGCAGGAACGCTCCACTGCTCCTTCCCTGGGGTATGGCGAGCACGGACTCCTGGGTTGCCTACGGAGGGCCCGCAGTGGTGCTGACCGTACTTCAGTTCAGCCCGAACCCGGGCGTCCTGTGAAGCCCTGGAGACAAGCAGCGGGCGTCTGTGGGGTGTTGCCCCCATGCCCATGCCGTGTCACAGGGCCCCGCCATCAGTGGTCACTGTCCGTTCTCAGAGCGGAGCTGGGTACCTGGGAGGCTGGCCAGGGCTCGGGGCTGCTCGGTAGTAAATGTGTTCAGCTTTGCGGGCCGTGGGGCCTCCAGCAATTTCCTGAATTTGGTGGCTGAGTCTCAGAAGCGGCCTCAGTATGTAAATGAGCAGATGTGGCTGTGTTCCAGAAGCTTCATTTACAAAGAGCTGGGTGCCCGGTGTGGCGCAGAGGCCATGGTTGGCGGGGTCGGCCGCAGACAGCAGGGCGGGCGGAGGGCGGCTGAGGCCGCCTTCTTCCCCGAGGGCCACGTGGGGACGCGGTGGTGCCCACTCCTCCCCTGCACGGGGTGCTCGCTCGGTAGATAGTGGATGGATGTGTGTCATAACAGAAGCTCGCTATCTGCAGCTAAGTCCGTTAGCAAGGTATTTCTGGTCCCGTTCCGCATCACGAGGTACGGACGTGCCTCGCTTTACCAGAGCAGTAACTGTCACCAGCAGTCTCCGTGGGCAGGCCAGGTGTCGCAGGCCGGGTTCGGGGTGGAATTGACCTCGGGGTCCTTGCCTTGTCCCCATTGCATCCAAAGGCCCCACGTGGCAGTGTCTCTGGCGGCTCTGGGGACCCCCCCCGCCGGTGTTCACACTGTGTGAGTTTTGGGGAGGAGCCCAGCCTGGGGCCGCACGGTCCCTGCGTTGGGGTAGCCGGTGCGGCCGGCAGCTAACACCCCCCTCCGCACCCTGTTCCAGTCAGCTGTCGGCCACGAGTACCAGTCGAAGCTCTCCAAGCACTGTTCCCAGGTGGACTCCGTCCGGGGCTTCGGAGGCAAGTTTGGTGTCCAGGTGGACAGAGTTGACCAGGTGAGTGCGGCGTCATGGGAGGCAGCACCCGGGTGATTGGGCCACTCTCTCCAGACCTGGGAGTCTGCCGGGACTCTCAGGGTGCTTCTCACTCGGCACTGCGGGGTGGACGTCCTGACGGCACGATTCCTAGGCGCACCCCCAGGCCCTGAGAGGACTGGCTGGGCTAAAGAAGTGAGAACGAGAACGTGTGAGGATCTTTGCTGTCCACTGTAGATGCCCCGTGTGGTGTTCGCTCAGCAGATGGACCAGGGACAGCCTTAGACATGCCTGAGACTGTGCCCCTGGGGACCATTTCTAGCCGCCCTCCCTGCATGGACGTCCCCGTGACAGGACAGTGTTCAGAGCAGATAAGGCAGACTCCCGGCCCCCCGCCAGCCCCCCATGCCCATTTCCAGGACGAAGGCCTGGCGTCCGGGTGCCATTCTGGTGCCTTTGGGCCTCAGTCTGTGCTCTGATTCTCTGACCACGGGCTGTCAACGCCTTGGTTTTCTACCCAGCATTTGAGAGCCTGGACTGTGGAGTTGAATCTCAGTCTACATTCAGGCTTTGCTCCCTATTAGCCATGGTTCTGTCTTAACTGTAAAATGGGGTGATGATGCCGGTCTCCCCCGGGGCAGTGTGTGCACATGTCCCTACCGCCCCGTTCTCGTGCCTGATGTCCGTGTTGCTCTTGGAAGAGCTCACGTGGAGAGCAAGGTTACGTATGGCAGTGGGAGTCGTCCCAGGTCGGCATCGTGGGGCTGAAATCCACGAGCGGAACTTGGTGTGCAGCTTGGCCTGCGCAGCCCATGGGGCCCTGGCGCACGTTTTGTGGCCCCACAAACGTGACACCAGAGCTTTGGGCACTGATTAGAACCTGCACTTGGCTTAGGAAATCAGAGGTCAAAAAATAATGTGATTTGTGTTTTTAAAAACGTCGTATGTAATGTGGGTTCAGATGAACTGATTTGGAGGCATTTAAAAATGTGTTCCCCTCTTTTTGGTACCTGCAGTCCGCTGTAGGCTTCGAATACCAGGGAAAGACCGAGAAACACGCCTCACAGAGAGGTGAGCCGCGCCGTGGACAGGAGGGCTGCGCCGTCTCGCCACGCTGGGGAAGAGAGCGCTGTTACCGGAGATGATTTCCTGGGGAGGGCTGTGTCCCCTTGGGAGGGCCGTGCTCCCTGCGCGTCTGGGTCGCGTGTCACCGTGGTGCCTCCCAGGCTGTGGCAGAGGCTGCCTTTTCTCCCTCTGAGCGGCGTTGTCCTGGGAGAGTCTGCTCTTGGGGGTGGCTGCCCCAGCAGTGGGAGGCGGGGCCCTTAGATCACCGGTGCTTCACTGTGCGTGTGGTCCTCACCCCGCGCTGGCTGACCTTCAAGTCATGCCAGTGTCTTAAAGCCTTTTTTGAAAACAGAAGCAGGTCACTTTTTCAAAGGGCTTGATGCGTTTTTTGTGCGCGGTTTTACGTCTGCGTCTTGCGTGTCATCCATGGCTCCGGGAGCGGGCACTTTGTCCATTTGGCCTGGCGTGGACCTTCCCGGTCCCTTTGGGAAGGGATGAGCTGCACAGCTGGCTTTGTTCGGACGGTTAATTTCCCAGGCGGGACCGCAGCTCACGTGTGCCGTTGGGAAAGATGCTCCCATCTTGCGTTTGCCGGGGACCGCGCTGGAGACGGAGTCCGGGGTCACTCACGGGGGAGCCTTGGCAGGCGGTTTAAACTGTGTGCTTGATCTCTTGCTGAGTCCTGTCTCCGACATGTTTTTGTCTTGCTCGGTTGAAGAGCCGAAGTGACAGTTGAGCTCATCTCCAGGCCTCTTTACCGCCTGCTGCCTTGTCTCCGCAGACTACTCGAGCGGCTTCGGCGGCAAGTACGGCGTGCAGGCCGACCGCGTGGACAAGAGCGCCGTGGGCTTCGACTACCAGGGCAAGACGGAGAAGCACGAGTCGCAGAAAGGTCGGGCCGCCAGGAGCACCGCTCCTCCCTGTGTGGGGCCTGCTCTCCCCGTCTGTCCCGCGTGCACAGACATCTGTCTGCACCAGGGGGTTTTCGCCCCCGTGCCAGTCGGCCCATGGGACATTTGTGCAGGAGTGCAGCTGCTGGGTCTCAGGGTAGCTGTGTGTTCCACTGTGTGATGAAATGTTTTCCTGAGTGGCTGCCCCAGCTTGCATTCCCACCAGCAGTGTGAGACGGTTCCCCTTTCTCGGCGTTCTCACCACCCTCAGACACGCTTATTTCATGGTCGTCTTTGGAATGCAGTGAGGATGAGACGATTGCTGAAATCCGTTACCCTTGCTGCCCTCACGTTTCTGTTGTTACATATACACGTGATACTTTCCAGTGTCTCCCGTGTTAGTGATCTTAGAAAGGTTTTTGGTTTGCGTTGGTTTGTTTTTAACTGGGCGATGAGAGTACATTCTCAGGTGAGCTCGCTGATTGTGTTGCTGGTGTATAAACAGTACTTCTCTTGCGTGTAGATTACTCCAAGGGCTTCGGCGGCAAGTATGGCATCGACAAGGACAAGGTGGACAAGAGCGCCGTGGGCTTCGAATACCAGGGCAAGACGGAGAAGCACGAGTCGCAGAAAGGTGCCTCCCCTTTCCCCTCTCCTCTTGCCGGCAGCTGGTAGTGTGATGAGGCTTGGCCAGAACAGAAAGGGAGAGCATCACCGGGAACCCCTGAAGCAGACGCCTCTCTTTAATTAAACACCACACTTTGAATTAGCAAGTCCACAAACACAGCTGTTAAGTGAGGAAGCCACATCCTGACACGTCTTTGGCCCCGGCACCCCAGCAGTTGCCTGTAATGATGGCCACGTGTCGCACGTCTGTGTTGTAAGCGGGGAGACCGGGGCGGCTTGTCGGGGCTGCTTTCGGCTGCATGCCTTGGAGCGTCGTACGTGGGGTCCTCTTTGTGCTCACGGCGCCAAGCCTTAGGTCAGGCTGCTTCCCAGACGTTCTCGAGGAGGCCCTCTTCCTGCGGGAAGAGAGATGGAGTTAGCAGGTTGTGTGCGTCTGACCGTATTAGGAACGTGCTCCCTGTGCTCCCCGCTAACTCTAGACTGTGGCCTTTTCTTGTGCGCATAGACTACGTGAAAGGGTTTGGAGGAAAGTTCGGCGTACAGACAGACAGACAAGACAAGTGTGCTCTTGGCTGGGATCACCAGGAGAAGTTACAGCTGCACGAATCCCAAAAAGGTACGTTTATTATGCCTATTCCTACTTGAGATCATTCCAGAAGTTAGTTTGTTCCGTCCAGAGGTCCACCAATGTGCTGTGTTTTTGCTACATTTCTGTCATGTGTCATTTTCTCTCCACTGTTTGGGGTTGTCCTGTGCCTGCCACATTTTTGAACCCCCCCCCCCCCCCNATTTTTGACCCCCCCCCCCCAGCCACTGTAGCGATGAGCCCTCCTCCCCCTGGGAGCTGCTGCGAAGGGGGCGCCATGCCCACCTGCGCTCCCAGGAGCGTCCTGGGAGTGCCGCTTTCTCCCCGCATGTGCGTCCTTATTGATAAAAGTGTGTCGCGGGGCGCCGCCTCTGCTCCGGAGCGTGCTCGTGGCAGAACGAACACCGTCCCTGGGACCTGGGCTGCGGGGTGGGGTGGGGTGGGGCCCCGTTGCGTGTGCCCCAGCCTTGCACCCGTCCTTGCGGCCAGCACACTGGGAGGTGGGGCAGACGTGCGGGGCCCCGTGATACTCGTGTACAACGTGTCTCTCTCTCCACATGCACAGAGATGCACTCTCGTGTCTGCGGTGCGGGTAGGATCCTGAAAGGAAGCCTCAAAGCATGGAGTGCTTTTTCTGAATCATTTCACATGCCGTTCCTAACCTGTTTTCAGATCTTGGCTGAACTGTTAGGAGTTTCGGTGTGTCCTGCAGCCTCGGGGCTGACTTGGGCCCGACTGTGAGCCCGGGAGCCGGCCCCAGTGCCTGCGCTCCGCAGAGCTCTGCTGTCTGGAAGTCATGTGTTGGATGTTTGCCCTTGCTAATCCGATTCTAACCAAACCGTGTTTCCTCTCCCGGTCTTCCCCGCTGTTGCTTGTGGATTTTCAGATTATAAGGCTGGTTTCGGAGGCAGATTCGGTGTTCAGTCCGAGAGGCAGGACTCCTGTGCTGTGGGGTTTGATTACAAGGAGAGACTGGCCAAGCACGAGTCCCAGCAAGGCACAGTCACTCAGCAGCCCC
>NC_048233.1:88003456-88076422 GCF_002007445.2 Ailuropoda melanoleuca
TGCAGCCACCTCTAGCACGGACTTCAGGGGCTCAGCCTTCCGAGTTAGCCGCTGTCGCTTGTCAGGGGCTTGTGGGTGTGTTTGACCCGGTTTTACGCTGGAGTGATTCTGACTTGCACCGCTTTCCGCCCTTCTGCCCTTTAGAACTTGTGTGTGGTAGGATGGGTAGTTTGCAGGACAACGTCCTCCTCACCCCATAACGTGACTAGGTTCTGGGGGGGCTGTCTTTGGTCTCCCAGCAACCTTCTCCAGGAGCTCTTGCTGCTGACCGTGACCGCTGGGACTCACCCAGTGAGCTGCTTGGTTCCATCTGGCCCCGAGCCTTCGACCAGAGGCGAGGTGGCCGTGAGGGGTGCGGGGCAGTCATGTTTTGTGTGGTTTCTGTGTTTCCCTTGTGGTGTCTTTGGGTGGGGGGATGTTTTCTGTCTGTTTTGTTTTGGGTGACACCATCTACATGTAACTTCACACAGAGCCGGTAGTATGTGCACAAAACTGAAAGAAACGGGGAATTTCTGGGTGTAGATATTGGGAATCTGGCCAATGCATTTTCCTTCTTTAATTACCGTCCAAACTTGGACTGAGTTGTTCGAACTGGGAGCACAGCTGGAAAAGGAGCAACGGCCTGAGTTCTGGGGGCAGAGTTCAGGAGTCCGGTGCCAGGGTCTCGGCGGGGCAGGAGCACGCACTCAGGTCCATCCAGCAGACGGCACGGGGACGGCCTTGGCTCTCTCCGTGGCCACGGCGCTGCGTGACAGCATGACTGTCATATAAGTCTGTGTTGCTGGGACACAAGTACTCGGCCAATAGAATTTCCCCATGGAATCGTTTTTTCTTTTAAGAAGCAAGAGAAGCCTGCGTTGAGCCTCCTTTTAGCGCTCAGTAGAGCAGGACGCAGGAAGGGACGCGGCCGGTCAGTTGTTGCCGGGCGGAAGACTGGGCTCTTGAAGCAGTGCATTCCCCGGCCCGTGCTGCGGCCCCCTTGCCCTCACTGCCTGCCAGCCCGCTCCCGGCACCCTTTCTGTCCCTCGGGAGAATGCGGGAAAGCATGCCCACGCCTCTTTCCTGCCTCGCACCTGCCTGCGTACTGAATACCATCGGTAGAAACAGAACTCGCTTTGCAAGTAAAGACATCGTTTGGCGGTTCTCGTTCCTTTTTGCGCTGCGTGCATTTTCTTGGGCTGTTTCTGGATCTGACTGCATGCCCCTGCTGGCCGCCCTGTGCTGGTCCTCGACCTCAGAGTAAGTGTTGTGTTGTGCCTCATTTCAGACTACTCCAAAGGATTCGGCGGGAAATATGGGGTGCAGAAGGATCGGATGGATAAGGTGAGTATTTCCAATCCAGGGCCGAGTATTTTCTGCTGATAGGTTTGGGAATTTATGGAGCTCTTGCTGCGTGCTGCTCCGGGGCTGGTCTCTGGTGGGTGTTGGCTCACGTGTTCAGAAGGACAGACGCTTGAGCGGTGCTTCCCGTGTGCCAGGCCTCACCTCGTGTGCCAGGGGGTCCTGTCCTGGGCTGCGCACAGCCGTGTGGTGAGAGCAGAGGATACCATCCCTGCCCGTCTTATAGTTGGTCCCCGGCCAGGCAAGGGACCAGGCAGTGCCCGTGCTTGGCCACCACACCACGCCACGCCACGCCAGGGCGTGTGGCTAGACCATCGTTGGAACCCGGACACTTAGACTCTAGGCCAACACGACAGCCCAAGAGCGTGTGGCTTCTGAATTCATCTTAGTAGTAAACCGAATTGGAGATTGGGTTCCTTGGTCACACAGGCCACAGTAGAAGAGCCCACTGGCCACGCGTGGGTGCTGGCTGCCATGTTGGCGTACGCTCTCGCTGTGGAAGGCTCCTCACCGTGTTCGTCTAGAGCCAGAGCCTGGCTCTGGGCCGCCTCTTACAGCGCTCCCCTCGAGATAGCTCGTTCCTCTCGCCAGGGACTTTGTCTCTTCCAATGGCTTCAGAGTCTCGGCGGGTCAGTCTCAAGCACGTGTCGGATGGCTATGCTCCCCGTTTACGGCCCATCTCCATCAGCATGGTGGGCTTCTGAGCTCCACACTGGGGACTGGGAGCGGCTCCATCCCCTCCGATCAGCTGAACAAAGGCCGTCCTGCCCAGTCCTGTGCCTGGCCCCTGGTCACCGATGGCAGGGCCGGTCCTCCTGCAGTGCTGCTTCCATTGGGCTCACGGCTGGCCACACAGACATCATCACCCAGGGGACCCCAGGGACCCCAGCACGTGACCGTGTGTAGACCCCTGGAGCGAGTGGTGGGGCACAGGCTTGGAAAGGTGTGGGGACTACGCGGGTTCCAGTAAATGTGCTCAAGGGGTTCAGAGCCAGGCGGTGACACGAGGTCATCACTGAGAGAGGAGGGGTCCCTGGGACTTGGGTCTGCAGTAGTCCCTGGGGGTGAGGGAAATGGGTGGGAGGCGTCCCGTGGGCTGGACCAGGGAACAGGGCGCAGAGTCCCTGTTGAGTAGCAGCAGAGGGAGAGGGTTCTGGTCAGGGAGGAGCAGGTAGGGCGCGGTGCTGAGAGAGCACAGCCGGGGCAGAAGCCCCCAGGGTGGTGGCAGAGACGACCCCAAGCAGCGTTCCGGAGAACTGGCTGGACGAGGCCATCACGCCTTGGAGCAGTGGGGAGCAGTCGGGGGGGTGCAGACACCCACTTCCCTCAAGGCTGCAGGGGGTCGGGGTACATCGTGCTCCTTGGTGTACATCATGCGGGTCTGAGCAGGTGGCGACGACACCGTCCCCCGGTGCAGCATCGTATGGGGCAGTCTTAACGCCCTGACAGCCCCCTGCGTCGGCGGAGAGGCGGGTGTGAGGCCTCTGAGCACTCTCGGCCGTTCTTCTGGAAGCTGCAGGCAGGCTCCCACACTCGGGTGAGGTCAGAGCCCCTGCAGGCTGCGAGGACGAGGGAAGGTGCTCCCCTGATTTTCCTGCCTCTGTCTTGGTAGAACGCTTCCACGTTCGAGGATGTTGCCCAGGTGGCCCCTGCTTATCAGAAGACTGTCCCCGTCGAGGCAGGTAAGGCGTGGCCGACCCCAGGGCCTCGGTTTTCCCGGGACGAACTTGCACGCCGTGCGGTGTTCCCGTCGTGGGCACAGCATGAGCTGGGAGCGGTGGAGAGCACCCTTGTTCTGCTCACTTCGGGGAAGGGGTCTCGCCGTGCCGCGACGGAAGACCTGCGTGTTCCCGCGGACGCACGTGGGCTCTTTCCGACGTCACGTGTTGCGGCGCTCTGGCAGTGGGGGGGGGGTCTGTGTTGGGGGGTGCCTCCCAAAGCAGAGCCGGGCCAGCCGTCCATTCTCAAGGGCCCTCCGCACTGCCGGGGACCGGGTTCTGGGGGGCTCTAGTGCCCGCAGACCCCCCCAGCTGGCCAGTGGGGCCAGGCAGCCGCGCTGTGATGGGAGGGATGTGTTGCTCGCCTGTGCAGAAGCCGAAGTAGATGCCCCCCACCCTTTCTGTCCGCGGGCCCTGCACCAGGCCGCCCCCAGCCTGTCTGCGGAGCCGGCCGCCCCCGGACAAGGCGCCCCCCACCCTTTCTGTCCGCGGGCCCTGCACCAGGCCGCCCCCAGCCTGTCTGCGGAGCCGGCCGCCCCCGGACAAGGCGCCCCCCACCCTTTCTGTCCGCGGTCCCTGCACCAGGCCGCCCCCAGCCTGCCTGCGGAGCCGGCCGCCCCCGGACAAGGTGCCCCCCACCCGCTTCAGCCACGGGGGCCACACCCCGAGGAGTATTGCTGAGTGGGGGAAAGTGCATGGAATGTGGTAAATGGACAGTAGGAGGCAGACGATCCCCATTGTTTCCTGTGGACGCCCCGGGTCTGCGGTTCCCGGACTTGGGGGTCTGGGGACATTTCAACACTCATAGGGATCGTTTGTGGGGCTCGTGTGTCTTGATCTTTGCTGTAGTGGGATTAAAACACAATTAAGATTTTATTAATTCACTTAAAAACAACAAAGCGTCACCTGTTAACATAATACTACTATTTATGGAAAAAATAACCACATTTTTGAAGCAAAGCCTGTGCAGAAGCGTGGCATTGCTTGGCGTTGTCTATAAATGTCCTTAGTCAAAGACCTTTATCCTTAAGCTGCTTCTGCGTTCGATCTATTGTGGTAAATGACATTTAGGAAGGAAATCTGGACTCCAGCGTCTCGGGTCACTGTGGATATTCCTCAGCGACCCTGCACTCGGACACCCAGTGGTTTCCCAGTGCTCTCGGAGGGTCGTCTCCCTTACAAGCCGCATGGTTCTGGAACACGCGTTGGACGTTTGCAGGGTACTAGACTGTTGACCATTGAGTTAAGCCGAACTTCCAAGTGTTGTGTTTTTCTTTCTGCAGTCCCCCCAGCGACATTCATTCACGGTACCGTCAGTTTTACCAGAGTCCTTATGTGGAACTGGGGAGCTGTCATGCTCAGAGCAGATACAAGTTTTCCACAATTCTGATTTTTCTTGAAAGCTTGAATGTTCCCGTTGACAACAGATAACTGCTGTTTTTCTTGACACGATAGACTGAGTTTATTCATTTTAGAGAGAATGTCTGCCAGATACCAAAGGTGCACACCATACTTGGCCGGTTGTCTCGGGGCAAAGTGATGTTCCGTGAACACTGAGCGCAGCCCGCAGCTCAGCACGACGGTTCTCCTCGAGACGACCGCACATGGCCCCGTCGGCCACAGGAGGTTGGCAGGTGTGGGCTCGGGGCTTGAGGTCCACACAACGTCAGAGCCTAGTGCGGTGCCGTCAAGGGCGTCGTCAGGGAAAATGGTGTTCTCCCATCCTGAGTGTGCGCTGGGGAAGAATGCAGGGCCGTTTGGAATAGAAAGTACTCCAGATTCCGGGCTCCCACCTCCCGGCAGCACGTGCACGAGCTGGAGGCGCGGCGGCGGGCGGGCTGAGCTAGCCGCTGGGGGCGCCGCTGGATCCCGGGGGGGCAGGCCGCCCTGGCACAGGGTCGGGGGGACGCGCCGCTGCTCTGACGCCCGGCGTGCATCTCTCCTCTCCTCTGTAGCGAACAGCAGAACAAGCAACATTAGAGCCAACTTTGAAAACCTGGCAAAGGAGAAGGAGCAGGAGGACAGGCGGAAGGCGGAAGCAGAGAAGGCCCAGAGGATGGCCAAGGAGAGACAGGAGCAGGAGGAGGCCCGGAGGCAGCTGCACGTGAGTGTGTCTTCTGGGCCCATGGTCCAGAAGGTTCTCTGTGGAAAACGTTTGGAACTGTAGTTGGAGGCTTTGCTGTTAGAGACCGTAACCCTCAGCCACACACGTGGTGGAGCCTTTGATTGCCGGTACTAGTGGTCGGCCATGCAGCTCCCGTGCCCGGGTGACTCCCGAACTTGCCCGCCTCTGAAGTCCTCCCTCCGTGGAGCCCCGGGCCCCACATGTGCCTGGCGGTCTCTGTCCTGACCTGGGGCCCTCTGGAATCCCCTTTTCCCTGGGGAGAGGGCTAGAGTACAGAGGGGACTCCCTGTGAAGGAGCAGTGCTGCTCTCTGCTTTGTCGACTCCTGCTGCTCTCTGCACCTGCGTCTGCCGCGTATGCCCGTCTCTGTCTCCTTGTCCGAAAGGCCAGAGGAGGTGGGAACGGGGGCTGCGGGAGGAGAGCCGAGGCCTGGGCGTGTTCCTTCCTCGGCCTTCCCTGTGTGCGCTGGATGTCCGTGGCTCTGGTCTCCACCTGATCACCTGCTGACCAGGCAGCCTGCGCCCAGCAGCTCCCCGGGCCGGACGGCTCCGCACCCCTCTCTCGGGGGAGTTAGGAAGCAGAATCAGAAGTCAAGCCCGTGAAGTTCTTCCGTAAACCGGAAAGCTTTCTTCCACGCCGTAGACGTCTCCTCCCCAAAATCAGTACTTAGGGCTCAGAGAACCCCCTTCGAGGGGGAATGGAGAGTGAGGACATAAACGTGCTGAGAGCACCAGAGACACGCATTAAATGTGCCGTGATGGTGGTTTCGTCACACGCAGACAAGGAACAAGTTTGTGTAATGAGCTCTTGTTACGATTCCGTGGTTGCTGGAAACTTTTGAATTAAGGAGCTTATAGGTTAGGTTTTCTTGGTGGTTCAACTCACGAATATACACGATACGGCATTTTTCCGGATATCTCGGTCTTGTCACATACTTGTGCCCTCCTCATCTCGGGCGTGTGCGTTGTAGTGGCCGAGTCCCATCCGCATCCAGTTGGTGCAGGAGGAGCGGGCGGCTTGCGGAGGGCTGTTGCCGTGTTCTGTCAGGCACCGCTATGTCTTCCTGTCCTTTCCGCCGTGTCGTCCTCCACTTCCAGCTCCTGCCCCTTGCCTCTGCTGGTCCCCGGGAGCTACTCCCCACTCTGTCCTCATTCCAGAGTCTTCTGGGCCGTGGGGCGCTCTGTGGGCGGGTGGGCAGGGCTTCACGAATCCGCACGCGCTTGACTCTCAGGTCCTGCTGGCTCGCTGGGAGAAATTACTCTCTGTGGCCAGCGGCTGTGAGAGGGGCCGTCACAGATCCTTGTATACAGGGCAGCTCAGGTGGGAACAGCACCCCGGGTTTCTGGCCGAGCCTGTGGAGCCCGGCCCGGACCGGGCATGCCCCCACCCCTGCGGCCCTGGGTGTTTAAGCTCAGGCCGGCTCCAGGCAGCGTGTGAGCCTGACTGTCCTGCTGGCAGCCCGCTGGGGTGGAGGCCGGGGAGGGTTGGTTCTTGCTGCCGCTTCCTGGTGCGGGACCCTTGTGCTCCTCTGTCTCCTCCTCCACGACATCAGCTGTCCGCAGGGCTTTCCTGGGGCCGCCATCCCACACGACCCCGGACTTCGCCTCAGAGCAGCACATGTGGACCCTCTCACAGTTCTGGGGGGCTCCAGAGGAGACCTATTTCCTGGTCTTTTCCAGCTTCTAGAGATGCCCGTGTTCCTTGGCTTGGGGCCTTGCCAGCCTCGGCTTCTGTGGTGACATCTTCTGATGAGTTCTGCCTCCCTCCAGGAGGGAAGGACCCTGTGGTTCTGTCAGGTGCACCCGGGGAATCTGGGATTGTTTCCCACCTCCCGTCCGTAACTGCCTGCACCCTCAGTCCCTTCGGCCCTCGAGGTTGCCTCCTCCCAGAATCTGGGGGCTGGGGTGTCCACGTCTTTTGAGATGCTATTAATCTGTCCACTGCAGCCCACGCTCTGGCCCCCAGAGATTCCTGTCTGTTCGACGTGCAGAACACACCCCATTTGTAGGTCCCCAGAAATCTCAGTCCCGACAGCAGCAGATCAGAGCCTCGAGTTCCTTCTCTGGTCACCTACATGAGGTCTGGGCCAGGCACAAGGTGGCGGCCTGCTTGCACCCCGTGGTTTGCATGGTGGCAGTAGGAGGACCGGGGGCCCTTGACATCCTGTGTGTGGATGAAGCGTGACCTTGACTTCACCTTGTCCTTACGGTCATGGGTGCTGAGTCTCCGTGCTTCAAACTCCGTGTTCTCTGCTCTGGCACTGAGTGCGCAGTCACGTAAGCCTGGGTGGACCTTTTTCTGGTAACCGCCTGACCGCTGCTTGCCTTTCAATTACAGGAGCAAGCCCAAGCCCAGAAGCCAACGCCCCCGGCCTCCCCGACTCCTCAGCCGGCTCAGGAGAGGCCGCCCCCAAGCCCCGTCTACGAGGTTGGTGTTTTCGTTCAGTGTGCAAATGAGTCTGACCCCCAGAGACACCCTTCCCAGGTTGATGGCACCATGCATGGAGTGAGGGTCCCCTTCCCCACTCTGCTTGGTGCCCCACCTGAGGGGACAGCCCGGGGAGGAGCCCTCGTGAGTGCTGGGGGCCAGGAGGCATGCACCGCACGTCCATCCTCTCCCCGTGTGCGGCCACCCCGCTGGCCTTCCTGGCCGAGGCCCCCTCCTCATCCTGCCTGCTGCCTCCCAGGCGGGTCTCCTGAAGCCGAGTAGACCATTTCGAGTCTTCATCTCACTTACTCTGTGTTGCATTTGACACCCCACTCCCTTCTAGAAGATTATTTCCTGTCCCTCAGCTGCCGTCCTCCCACATGAACTGACTTCACCAGCAGCCCTCCCCAGCTCTCCTTCCCTCAGTCCCTCTCAAACGTTGTGTTCCCCGGCGACTGTCCTTGACCCTTAATCCTCACTGCCATCAATGGTGCCTTGTGACCACGCACTCGCATCCCTCGGACCGGCCTTCTCTCCTGGGCTTTGAGTTACGGGCTGCCCTCCTGACCACCCCTCGTTCCATCGCGGGGTTTCCGCCCTGCCTCCCGGGAGCACTTCTGCCGCTGCCTCTATGACCACCTGCTGATTCCTGTGTCCCGTTCCCTCTGTCCCCATGGCCACTGCCCTGGTTCTCCTGCCCATTCTGTCTCACCAGGACGTCCTCACAGGCCATCGGGTTGTGAGGAACAGAAGCTGCCTCAGCTCCGCTGACACTTAAAGGGCTCAGCCGTCCGGTAGCTCATGAACCGGAGAGCTCTGGGCAGGAAGCCTGGCTCTCGGGCTTAGTCACATTGCCGGCAGGGCCCTCTGTGAGCTGTTCCTCTGCGTGGTGGCTGTGTCTTCCTGGACTCGTAGGCACTGTGGCGTGGCCTTGGGGCTCATAACCCAGTGGCAAGAGGGGGGCCTTGAGCCATCTCCCCTTGCTCTGTTCCACTGCTGGGCCGGTCCCTGAAGAGTCGGTCCTTTGGGAAGGCTGGTGTGACTTGCTGTAACTAGCGGGAGGGCAGGTGGGTCCTGTGGCCGGCAGCTCAGCCAGGACCTTGTGATACGCTGGGGGCAGAGGTGCTGATCCCAGAGACAGGGAGTAGGGTGCCACCAGGCAGCCCAGGATGAGATCCCCCACACCCAGACCTGCTCAGGACCCTCGGGGCAGCCAGCGCGGTGCCCCCACACCATGGCTTGGCATCAAAACCTCCAGGGTGTCGTCCAGGGCAGACTTGCCTAAAGGAGGCTCTGGGCCTGTCATTCTGTTGCAGTTTGACCCTTGAGTGACTCAGTGCCCGGCCTGGATGCGGAGTCCCATCTCCATGGCTTCCCATGAGTGGCTCTCATGGGCTGCCTGAGCCACGATGGTCATCTGCCAGCGAAAGCCAATGCCTGACCCTGCTGGTTCTTACTGGGGATTTTTGTGTGTTCCTTTCTCTCTGACCCCCTGACGGTGCCTTCAGATGGACCCTGGTCGGAAAGATGGACTAAAGTCACCTCCTTCCGTTAGGGTCAGAAGTCACGATGACTGTGAACAGCGTGGTGTTGATTTCCTTTGAGTGTCTGCGCTCGCCCGTGGCTTGCTGGACACTCTTCCCGTCCCCCAGAGGGTTTGGGCGGACTCCAACGCCACCGGCTGGGGGTGGGGCTGCTCGGGGCAGTGCGGTGGGGGACACTGTGAAGCGGCCCTTAGAGGCACATCAGGGCTGGCGGGTCCTCGGGCGTATCGGGCAGCCTCGGTGGCCTGTGCCTTTATACGCGAGCCAACCTGCCCTGGGTTTCAGCCTCAGGCCCGACCTGGGGCGGTGCTGTTCCCCACAGGCCACGTGGTTCCGTCACTGTAGGACTCTGGGCTGTCGGGGGCTGTGACCGTGGGTTACTCAGCAGGAAATGGCACATGGTCCTCTTAACGGTGCTGTGTCACGGTTATGTCGCGGTTAGAATCGAGCGTTTTCAAAATGTTAGCAGATGGTGCTTCCTCATCCGCGTGTCTGTGCCGCGGACCTCCCGGGACTAACAGGTAGTCATGCGTTGGGACCCAGGGTGGGCCACAGAAATGTCTCCTTGACCCCTCCCTTCCCTAGGATGCAGCTGCATTCAAGGCCGAGCCCGAGCCGGTGTACAGCACAGAAGCGGCCGACTACCAAGAGGCTGGCAGCCAGCAGGGCCTGGCCTATGCCTCGGACGCCGTCTATGAGGCCGCAGAGGCCCCCGACCACTATCAAGCAGGTACAGGTGGAGGGGCGCCCCACCAGATCCCCCTCTGTCCCTGCTCCTGTGTGAAAGCGGTGTCTGTCTCCCTGTTGCCTCACGTGCCAGAGCCTGCTGGGGCTCGGCGTGGCCTCCGTGGTGGTTCCAGGCAGGCTCCGGCTGCCTGGGGAGGTGGGGCGGCCGGGAGGAGTGTGGGGGAAGGGACCTCTGCTGCTCTCACTTCACGGCAGCAGCTCGGGGCGGAGGCCCTTAAAGATGATTTCTCTAAGCTTTGGAAATTGTATAGCTGTTTCAGTGGGACGAACGCTGAAGTCGGTCTCTTACCTTTAAAGATGAGGTTTCCTTCCATTTGGGCGGAATGAACCCGAACCCATGTGAGAACACGGCTCAGGAAGGGCCTTAGCTTTTCCCCGAGTGTGACATGAGGTTTGGGGCAGCGCGGGGTCCCTCCTCAAAGTACCAAATGAGTGCAGTTGAACAGCCCTTCCTCAGAAAGCTGCCTCGGTGCCCACCCATGTGGTCGCCGTCGCCGGCTGGCGTTGGGAAGGGGTGGGTTTGATCCTTGAACCCGGAGTCCTTCCCCTTCCCGACTGGCACCCAGGCAGGGCTGGCTGACGAAGGCGAGGTGGCTGGGTGCGCCCGGAGCACTTGGGTAACCTCAGCTTTTGTCTTGGTTTATTTTTAGAGGAAAACACCTACGACGAATACGAAAATGACCTTGGGATCACAGCCGTCGCCCTGTACGACTACCAGGCCGGTGAGGGACGCGCGTTCCCACTTGCTGGGTCTCCACAGATGCTGCTCTTGGGAGTTTGACTCCCAGAGCATTATTACAGTTTTTAAGAAGTAACTTGTTCTGAAATAATGTCGGAGTTACAGAAACTCCCTTTTCCCCTCCATTTCTGTGCCTCCCCGAACCTTCGGTTACCCTCAGCCACAGGGGGGCCCCAGGCCCCCTGGAGGCCCCAGTGGGAACTCCCCGAAACCGAGGACACTGCCCACCCCAAAGCACACGCCGTCCTCCAAGTGGGAGAGTCGGCACGAGACACCGTGACGTCTGCTGCTGGTCCCACCTCTACCAGCTGTCCCAGGCACCTCCTGTCCTGTTCGCGGCAGTGCCTCCGATCTGCCCCAGGGCCTCTCATCCTGGGGTGACCCGCGGCCATGCTCCGAGGACAGGGCGTCCCCGGGAGAGCTTTCTGCTCTTCGCCATGTACCACGCAGGGCACACGACAGGTCCCTCCGTCTGTCCCGCACCGCGGAGTCCCCACCACCCCGGTCCAGCATGCGGGGCCACGGTCTCCACCGCAACGCCAGCATTTCTCCCTCTGCTGCTGAGCCTGTTCCGTGGGTCTCCCGAGATCCTCTGCACCGTTCTCGGGCTGCTGGCCACAGTCCTGGCCCCACACATCCGCCCCCAGTGGGCTGTGTCTGAGTCCCCCTCCCTGGGGTGGCGCCGCCATCCTGCCCTGGGAAGAGCGTTCCCACCTCCCGTGTACTTAGGCCTGTTTCCACACATTTGTTGACATGGGTGTGGACTTTGTGAAATCAGGCATCTCGTTTTTACAAAGCGGTACGGTTACCCTTGTACTTGCCGCCCTGGCCACTTCCGCGCCTGCTTCCTAGGCTCCCCTTTGTGCCTTCTAAGTACCCTCCCCAGTGGGAGAATGGGAGAGGCCTGGTGTCGGGGAGCCTGGGCAACGGGCTCTGTCTCACGTGCTCAGGGCTGGTGTGCACCGGGCGGGACAGGGCACGGCAGGGCAGGGCGGCGCAGGGCAGGGCAGGCGGGAGGAAGGCCGTGCCGTGTGGAAGGCTCGCTGCGCTGTGCCGCCCCGCCGGAGGTCTCCGGCCGCTGCAGTGGCTGCCGGAGCGCGCTCCTTCCAGCAGACCAGGCCGCGCTGAGTGTCAGCGTGTCACCGTCCTCTCTCTCTGCCCTCTCTCCTAGCGGGTGATGACGAAATCTCCTTCGACCCCGACGACATCATCACCAACATAGAGATGATCGACGACGGCTGGTGGCGCGGGCTGTGCAAGGGCAGGTATGGGCTCTTCCCGGCCAACTACGTGGAGCTGCGGCCGTAGGCGCCGGCGGGAGGCCGCCGTGCGTGCTGCTCTTACAAGGGATACGTCCGCTGACGCTTCGGGAGATGCTCACGCCGCAGAATTTGCTAACGTAGTCCCGCTCCTTAGGAGGACTCGGGTAACCCATTTTACGCATTTAAGGCATTTTCTTTATTTCTGCCAAATTGGCATGTGCAGCCACTTCAGGGACCCCCCACTGTCCTGCGTGCATGCCGGCCTCGCCATCGGCAGCGGTCGGGACCCCGACGCGTGCTGCCTGTGCCGGGACCGGCCGTGCGGTGTTGGGCGGGAGTCGCTGTCCCCGGCAGAGGGAGGCCGGACGGGGGGTTAGGACTGAGGGCAGGGGTGCAGCGGGTGGCCACTTTAGCTCCGGGTGGGAGTGCTTTCCTGTTTGCCCAGACTCGCTCTCCCCTCCCTCCCTTGGCCCTCCCCTGACGCCTGAGGCCAGGAGGACCACTCCTGTCCCCGCTCCTGCCCCCGAAGCAGCGTCACCCGGGGCCGTGCACACTGCCCTCCCCGGCGCGGCCCGGGCCCTGGGTGTGCTGGGTAGGAAGACGGCCGTCCGCCGCGGGAAGGCAGGCGCCCTCCGTGTCGTAAACCGCCAGAAATGTTCTTCCCATCAAGGCACTTGTGTTCTTCGTGCCAAAATACCATGTCACGGGACAGGCAAATGCCATCAATTGACTTGGCTAATAGGGAAATAGAGAGTGCGTTCTCCCACCCAGGACGCTCCCCATGGACACCGCACGGGAGCGCGTCACCTTCCTGAGCCGGGGAGGCCAGGTCAGCGCCGGCCGGCAACGGTCTGGAGCAGTGTCTTTCCGGAACATTCTGTTGAGTTGTCCCAGCTGTTCAGGACGTGAGCGTCTACTTCCTGAAGTGCGTTTCTGCATAACCCTTGGCTTTACCACAGTTAGGTCGGGTTTTATATGCAATTACGGTATCTAAGTTTCTGTAGCACATATCATAGGTATGATTTTTTTTAATTAAATATGCAGAATAAACTTTTTTTGATCCACTTGTTTGCTGATGTCCCTTTGGTTTTGGTCACTTTGTTCTGCGTGAAAGTTGACTTCCTGACCCTTGACCTTTATCAGCTTTAGACGAACTAAAGATTCCCCTTTTAAGAGGCATGCTCCTTAAAAGGCACTTTTTATGAGGAAAAGTGTACTTAGACTCTGATATTGTCGTTTAGACAGGGATTCCAAGCAAAATAAAAAACCATTTATTTAAAAATCATTTTGGGATTACGGTTCTCACAATAAATCCCGAGGCGGTTATGGTGGGGCTCACGGCGCTGTTCGGGGTGCAGTACGTTGGGGTTCAAAGCAGCGTCGTGCACGAGCAGAGCAGTCGCTGGCGTGGGGGAGACGGGACGGACAGACTCCGTGAGCAGAACCCAGCTGGGTGGTCGTCCCGTCCTGGTCACGCGGGTTCTGCGTTCGAGCCCCCCTCCATGGTGGCGGAGGGGCTGCGTGCACGGACCTGGCTCCCCAGATGCCATGGTGACAGGCGGTCCTCTCCTTGTGGACGTCTGGTGTGGAGGACGGGGCTTGGAGACTTCTGGAAGTGCCGCCCTCACCGTCCCTGGAAAACGCTGGGGACGGCTCAGGTTACGGACAATCCAGAGTCGTGGCATCCTCCATTCACAGGAGCTGGGGGTTACCTGCCACCACGCGTCCGCCGGGACCTCCGTGGGTGGGATCCTGCAGGAACTGTGGCTCGGTGGCTGGCCTGTGTCACTCAGCATCACGTCCTCCAGGTCCGTCCCTGCTGTGGCCGGTGTCCGTGTGTCCTGGTTTATGGCTGTGACATTCCGTTGTGCGGATGGACCCCCCCCTTCCTCCATCTGTCGATGGGCAGTCGGCTGGCCTCCACCTTCTGGCGGTGNTCCCTGCTGTGGCCGGTGTCCGTGTGTCCTGGTTTATGGCTGTGACATTCCGTTGTGCGGATGGACCCCCCCTTCCTCCATCTGTCGATGGGCAGTCGGCTGGCCTCCACCTTCTGGCGGTGGTGTCTCCCACTTCCTCTCGCACCCGCTCCGTCCAGCTGCCCCCCTCACTGCTCCCCTGCTGCCCCCCAGGGACCCCTGTGGGCTGGAGCTGTCCTTATTTCTGTCTTCACGCCCCTGCCCTTCCGCCACATGGGGCCTGGGAACACCCTTCACAGCCGCTCCCGCTCTCTGTCCTGGGCTGTCATGGTCTGGACGCTCTCCGGACCTCCAAAGGTCAGGGTGCCCCAGGGCTTTGTCCTCGAACATGTCCCTGGTCTACCGGCCCCACCTCGGGGATGGCCCTGCAGACCAGGCCTGCCCCCGGGACGTCGAACTGGCTCCTTGGCCTCCCTCACACAGGCTGGACTCGGGTCTCGCCCCAAGCCGGCACCTCCCGCAGCCCCTCTCCTCAGCACAGACGCAGCGAATCCCTTCCCTTGCCCTCAGCCTCGGAGTCGCCTGACTCCTTCCTCCTCGCCTCTGTCCCACCTGCTAGCAAGTCCTGTCGGCTGAGTCGGTGAAGCATGGCCCACCTTCCCGCTGTCACCCCGTCTCAGTACCTCACCCCTAGCCTGGGTTGTTGGGATAGCTCCCGCCCGGGTTTCCTACCTCCTCTGCCCTCTAAAGATGTTTCCATGTCCCTCCTGGCTGGGAACCCTGGAGCAGCTCCCGTGTCCCTGGGAGTCGGGCTGTGGTCCTCTCATGCTCCCTCCGGGTGAGCTGGCACCTGTCCCTGCCTCAGGGCCTTTGCGCTGAGGCTTCCTTCCGCCCAGGGCCCCACAGGCTTACTCCCCCACCTCCAGCCAGTTCTCTCTCAGGGTCCACCCTGACCCCTCCCTAAAATTGCACATCTCCCTCGAACCCAGCCCCCACTCCGTTTATCCTGTTCTTTCCCGTCGCGGGCATCACTTACATCACGTATGACTTTTAACACTGCTTTGTTGAGATCCAGTTCACAAATCCCCTAAGTGACCATTTCACCGAGCTCGTAATTCCGTGGTTTTCAGTGTTTCCAGAGTTGGGCACCATCAGCACATCTCCGAAGACTCCCATCTCCCCGGACAGAAGCCCCGTGCCGGTTGGCGGTCACTCCCAACCCCTGCCGCCAGCCGCAGGCACCCCCTCGCCCCAAATAAATGGACTCCGGACTGCATTTCCTGACTGCGGTCTGACGCTGTCTCCTGTCTGGACCCTGAGCTCTGTGAGGACGCGGACAGCTGTGTGTAGACAGATGTGTCTCCAGCTGCTGGAGCTGCAGCTGCACGCGCCGGGTCCTGTGGGATCGCCGTGCAGCGAGGTACTGGTGGCGTGTGTTCTGCACGGAGGCCGTTCGTGGACAGCTGCTCGCTGCGGCTCGGAGCCGCGGCCCCTCCCTGGACAGGACAGTGCGCTTCCGAACCGCAGCGGGGCTCGGGCCGCCAGCTCTCCGGAGCAGCGTTCCGGGGAGTGGCTCCACCTCCAGACCGGCTCACCGAGCCCTGATTAATTCACTGTTCGATACAAACACCAGACGCTTTTCATCCAAAGTAGTTGTGAACTGTATCTTTCTAGCTCCGCCCCCAAGTCGATTCAGAAATCCCCTTTATCTCGAGTGTTGTTGCCGGAGAGGCGGGTTCCTGTAGACCCGGCGTGGAAGGACGGCGAGGTGGAGAGTCCTAGGAGGCCTGCACGGAAATGCTGGCCCTTTCTCGTATGTATTTGACTGCTACTGTGTTTGGCTTACGTACGTTATATCAGAAAAGCATTATGAGTTCACGTCGAAAACAACGGGCAGTGCCATGAGGTCGAGCGTGGAAAAGGAAACTCTTCCCCCTCTGTCCTCTCCCTCACTCCTTGACGGTGATTTTGCCAATGATTTATGGGATTTTTAAGGGAAAATTTCTCTATATACAAGCACGTGCATTTATAACAAGTAAATTTTTAAAAAGATTTTATTTATTTGACAGAGAGAGCACACACAGGCAGGGGGAGCCGGAGAGGGAGAAGCAGACTCCCCGCTGAGCAGGGAGCCCAACGTGGGCCTCGATCCCAGGACCCTGGGATCATGAAGTGGGCTGAAGGCAGAGGCTTCACCAGCTGAGCCACCTGGGCGCCCGTATAACAAGAACATTTTTATTTTTATTTATTTTTATTTTATTTTATTTTATTTTAAGATTTTTATTTATTTGACAGAGAGACAGCCAGCGAGAGAGGGAACACAGCAGGGGGAGTGGGAGAGGAAGAAGGAGGCTCCCAGCGGAGGAGCCCGATGTGGGGCTCGATCCCAGAACACGGGGATCACGCCCTGAGCCGAAGGCAGACACTTAACGACTGAGCCACCCAGGCGCCCCCAACAAGTAAATTTTTAATCATGGAGGTTCGCACTGTGCTTTGCCTTCTGCAACTTGCTTTTTTAACAAAAGATCGATTTTGTCCATCTTGATCACATCCTTTTTTTGTATCCTCTGCGTAGAATTTCACTTAGAAAAAAAAATAAAAAAAATAAATAAAAATAAATAAATAGAAAAAAAATAGAAAAAAAAATTTCACTTAGGAATGTGACCATTACTTGAGCCCCACGCGTAGACACTCTGCCATCAGAGACGGCACCTCTCTGTCTCACTGCACACTTGGGCACGAGTAGGTGGAGGGGGAACATTCAGAAGTGGGCTGGCTGAGTGCAGCAGAGACCCCCGGTTGCCTCTCCCCACCTCCCTCTTCGTTACTGACCTCCGCTGTCTTCAGAGTTGCAGCCCAGCTGAAAGACGTATTTTTCCATCCCTTGCAATTAGATGTGGCCGTGTGACTGGCTTGGAAGTGAAGCTTCGTTGTGGAGGATTTCTGGGAATGGTCCTTGCAAAGAGGACTGACAGCGGGAGTATCTTTTGACCTTTCCCCTCCCAGCATTTCTCCTTTCTATTGTCTGGCATATGGGTGTGATGGCTGGAGCTCTGCCAGCTCTTTTGGACTATGAGGCACTTGGAAGCTACCTTCTGAGGATAGTGGAACAGAAAGACAGAGCCTGGGTTTGTGACGACATCCCACGCTAGTCTTGCATGCTTCAGTACATTTTTGTTTTAATGATGCAGAGTCATGAGCTTTTATTCTATCTAAACCATTGTTATTTCCAGTATCTGTTACAAGTGCAAACAGATTCCAGCTGATTTGCTGGGTCAATGAGTCTGAATTTCCCTCTTGAGAGGTTTGCCCATGAGAGCACGTTTCTTCTTACTTTCACCAAATTCAAGTAGTATAAAAATTTAAGGTCTCTGACCAGCTAATAAATGAAAAGTGCACATTCTTGTTGCTTGTGGTTCATTTTACTTCCAGGGAATGGCCCCCTTTCTTTCCTTCCCTCTCTTTTTATCATCTGTTTGCTTCCTTTCTTACGCACGCACAAGCAACTCACGACAGACTCGTGGTGACCGTTCAAACAAGGACTTTCAATTCTGGAAATATTTGGAACTGGACAGGATGACAGTCCTCTTGCCGTAAAACACCAAATATGTTAGCTAAATTGTAACAAACATCTTTTAAATGTAGAGCTGAGGTGGCAGGAAGGTTAAGGACATCCTCGGGGCAAAACAGAAGGGGAAGCAGGAGCCGAACAGAGAGCTCGCCGTCCAGTCCTGATGGGCACGAAGTCATCAGTGTGCAGTAGGTCGAGGGCTTGGCCCGCACATGGGGGCGGGAGGCACGGCTTGAGGCCCAGCAGGGTGCACTGCTGGGACAGAGAACCCCCACGAAGCGGGGGCCCTTAACTGGACATTGCCTCAAGGAAAGAGTGGCAGGGTAAGCATCTGCCCGCCGGCAACGCCAGAGACCCCAGTAACTTGTCCGTAGCCCGCAGGTCCGGGTAGGGAAACAGAGGTGGTGTGATGTTTGGTCAAGATTTTGTTTAAAGGAGGGGCGCCTGGGTGGCACAGCGGTTAAGCGTCTGCCTTCGGCTCAGGGCGTGATCCTGGCGTTATGGGATCGAGCCCCACGTCAGGCTCCTCTGCTATGAGCCTGCTTCTTCCTCTCCCACTCCCCCTGCTTGTGTTCCCTCTCTCGCTGGCTTTCTCTCTGTCAAATAAATAAATAAAATCTTTCAAAAAAATTTTTAAAGATTTTGTTTAAAGGAGATTAAGTGGAACTGATGAAGTGGAAATGGCGAGCTCGGCAGAGCCCCCAGAGTGGCACAGAAAGAATGGAGGAGACGTTAGGCCAGACGTTTTCCCAAACTAGCTGCTAGGGGTGACCTTAACTCAGGACAGCTTGGTTGCCCCCTCCCTGAGCAAACGGTGATTCCCTGCTCTATCCCTGCCTCTGTGCTTAAGAATTGGGGATGCAGAGGGCGGCTGGGGGGCTCATTCGGTTAAGTGTCTGCCTTTGGCTCGGGTCATGATCTCGGGGTCATGGGATTGAGCCCCGCATCAGGCTCCCTGCTCAGTGGGGAGGCTGCTTCTCCCTCTGCCCCTCCCCCCAATCATGCTCTCTGTCTCTCTCTCTCTCTCTCTGAAATAAATAAATCTTAAAAAACAAAAAGAATTGGGATGCAGAGCTAAAGAGACAGTCTGTGTACATCCATAGGAAGCAGAATCGTGGTTGCCAGGGGCTGGAGGACAGGGAAGCAGGGAGGGACTGCTGAGGGCTCTGAGGGTTCCTCTTCCGGTCATCACGTTCCAGCATTAGATACAGGAGGTGGTCGCACAACGTTGTGAATGCACGAAATGTCATTGAATTGTACACTAAAATGATGAATGGTTTAAAGAAAAGGAGAGAGACAGTCCCAATCCTGTAGTGTGTGGGTGCGGGGACAGACAGACAATCCTGATACCATAGGAAAAGCAGGGGTGCCACAGGCAACCAGAGGAGGGCAGCCGGGCGGAGTCAGGGACAGATTCTGGGAGGAGTGCGGGCTTTGGAGGGCAAGTACACGTCAGCCAGGGGAAGCAGGGTGTTCCGAGCAGAAGGGACAGACTGTGTGCGAGCAAGGCCGCAGTAGGGCCGAAAGTTCGGGCATAGGTGGGTAAGGAGAAATGCCAGCGCCAGTGACCCAGGCCGGGCCAGGTCATGAAGGGCTTTACAAGCCAGCTGGGGGACTGGGCTTCATTCTGAGTGCACAGAGGCGTTATCGAAGGTTTGCAAGCCCTGAAGTGATCCCATCTGTTTTCTGGAAGGTTCAGTTGGGCATCTGAGATGTCAGCGTGACACTTAACTTCTTAGCACCAAAGTCCTTAAAGATGAATGTCGTAAATAAAACAAAGGTTTTAGAATTTAACCCTATTACCTTTTGCCCTGTGTACTTGAGAAGGAAAAAAAAAAGCATCATTTCATTTACTGAAAACAAAGAAAACTCAGTATTACTTATCGTTTGTTTAAAAAAAATTTTTTTTTCAATTGGTGGGAATGTGGGATTAGAGTTGGGACCGGGTTCTCTACTCTGTTCTGCTGACCTGTTTATCTTTCCCCCAATACCACCCAGTCCTGGTTACTACGGCTACACAGTTAGTCTTGAAATTGGGTAGACTGATTTCTTTCCCTTTATTCTTCTTTTCAAAATTGTCTTAGCTATTATAGGTCTTTGCTTTCCCATATAAATTTAGAATAATCTTGTCTCTATGAAAAATCTTGCTGGGATTTTGATAGGATTACACTACACTTACTTATCTCTTCACCAAGCAGACACACTTCCAGTCGAGAAACACGGTATTTCCCTCCGTTTCTTTACATCTTGTTTCGTTTATTCCATCAGCATTTTAGTTTTCAGTATCTAAGTCTTATATGTATTTTATCAGACCTACATCTAAGTATTGCATTTATTTTTGGCAGTTATGAACTCTCTGTTTTCAGTGTATACACATCCATTTGTAGTCCGTAGAAGAAATACAATTGATTTTTGTATGTTTCTCTTATATCTTGTAACCTTGCTGGCCCCCGTATAAATTCTAGAAAGTTTGTTGTTGTTGTTGTTGTAGATTCCTTGGGATTTTCTGCGCAATCATATCACCTGCAAAATGAAACCATTTTATCTCTTCCTTTTCAATCTATATGCCTTTTCTTGCCATATTGCCTTGGCTAGAATGTCCAGCACTATGTCGAGAGTGCTGACAGCAGACATCCTTGTTCCCAGTCTTTGGAGGAAAGCGCTCAATCTTTCCCCACTAGTGGGGTGTTACCTGTAGGTTTCTGGGAGATGCTCTTCACCCTTTGATAACAGTAGTGAGTAGGTGTGTCTTCTAGTCCTACCTTCATCCATAAACGGCAATGACGCTGTCACAGCCGGCCTCCAAGACGACTCCGTTGCTCCTGGGACTGTGCCCCGTGCTCCCCATAGAACAGGGCAACCCGCACAACGATAGGACGCTGGGAAAATGGCAGGATGTCACCTCCAAATGTGAGTCAAGGAGGCACTGCAGTTTCTGCCTTGCTCTCTCAGATCCTGGGCTCTCCGAGAAGCTGGCACTCCGTCATGAGGAGGCGAAACAGCCCTCGGGAGAGGTCAGGGTGGCAAGGAGCTGAGGCCTCGTGCCAAGAGCCACGTGAGTGCGTCACCTTGGAAATGAATCCTCTGTCCCCAGAAAGTCTTGGTCAACACCTCAGCCGAGGCCTCACGACAGGTGCTGAACCATGACCCCCTGGCTAAGCTGCTCCCCGATTCCTGGCCGACACAGTCAGTATGAGCTAGTCTTGTTTGCTGCTGCTTTAGGCCGCTCAGTTTTGGGGTAATTGATAAGGTAGCAACGTGTAACTAGGGGGATGTTGGGTTTTCTTATCTGAAGCCGCCAAGAGCAGGCATGGGCTCCCTCGCAGAAGATGTTGCTCTGCTGACGGGCACACCTGGGACCGTCTGTGCGGGGGCAGCCGACAGGCTCTGCAAGGACTTAGGGAAATGTCCCGAACGCCCTTGACCCCGCAGTTCGACTCCTATTTCATCCTGGTTGCCCACGCGCCTGTGCATAATGGAGACGCCCTCCGTGCCCGTCCGCAGGGCCAGTGGGAGAGCGTGGAACACCGGCACCGAGGGGCTGGGCAGCCGAGACAGAGCAGCCCCCTCCCTGCCGCCCCCCGGAACCATCGCCGAGATGCACGTGAGCTGACAGAGGCGAGCTGCCCTGGGGGCGGCGGTTTGGTGACTTCCAGGAGCTCGGAGAGGAGAGGCCGGCAATCCAGCCCCAGGGGAGCACCTGGGAGCCGCTCACACCCACACACTTGGGTACCTTCACAGCAGCGTTGCTTGCTCTGGTTTGCTTTTTATTATTTTTAAAAAATATTTATTTATTTGGGGGGAGGTGCAGAGGGAGAGGGAGTCTTTTAAGCCTTGTACTAAAGCCCAGTCGGTAGCGGGTGGGTTCTCAGGGAGAGTAGCCAAGCTGGAGGTAAGCGTCTCCTTCCAGGATTTCAGGGAGTTAGCAGTGGCCTTCTGGTTTCGGGGTGTGATCTCCCCAGAAGCTACCCAGTCAATGGCTTTCAGAGCAAGTTTTCGCCCGGCCATCGTGAGATCCTTCACCCGCCCCGGCAGCCCACAGTCCACAGCAGCAAGGAACGGAATGGGGTCCTCCTTGATTTGTTTTTCAAATAAACTTCTAATTTTGGAATAATTTCAGACTTTTAGAAAAGTTGTAAATTTAATACAGGGAAATTCTTGTATACTCCCTGCCAATTTCCCTTACGATTACCTCTTGTTTAACCATGGTCCGTCCACTTATTCAAGTTAAGAAATTAACGTTGGTATTACAGCGTTGACTTTATTTGGACTTAAATTTTTGCCATGAATGTCCTTTTTCTGTTCCAAGATCCAATGTAGGATCCCACATTCCATTTAGAAAAGCATCTTTTTTTCTTAAAAAGATTTATTGAGACATCATCTGCTCACCATATAATTCACCTAGCTGGTATACAGTTTAACGGCTTTTAGCGTATTCACAGGGTTACGGAACTACCACCACTGTCTGATCCCAGAACATTATCATCACACAAAGAGAAGCCCCGGGCTGGGCATCGGTCACTCCCCGTCCCCTCCCCCACCCCTGGCTTCCACGCATCTGCTGTCTGTGTCTGTGGCTCTCCCCTTAGCATGATGTTGGAAAGCTTCGTTTTTATAGCAAAGAAAACCCCCTAAAGATCAACAGACGAATGGATAAATCAATTTTGGTATGTTCACATAGTGTGTTCCACTGCGAACGTGAATGATTCAGAGCTGCAGCTGTCCTCTTCCATGACTCTCAAAGTAATATTGAAAGAAATAAGCCAGCTGCAAGATTCATGATTGCCAATAATTATAATATCGATGATGACGGCGGCCATCACTTCACTGATGGTGACAAAGCGCCAGGCACTGTTCTCTTTCTGAGGGTTACTAACTGATCCTGCATGAGGTCGAGATCATTTCTGTAAGGTTTTAAAATGTGCCTAATAGGGGCGCCTGGGTGGCACAGTTGGTGAAGCGTCTGCCTTTGGCTCAGGTCATGATCCCAGGGTCCTGGAATCGAGTCCCGCATCGGGCTCCCTGCTCAGCGGCGAGCCTGCTTCTTCCTCTGCCTCTGTCCCTCCCCCCAACTCGTGTGCTCTCTCTCTATCAAATAAGTAAATCAAATCTTTAAAAAAAATACTGAAATGTGCATAACAGGGGCACCTGGCTGGTGCAGTCAGTGAAGCGTCCGACTCCTTCGGCTCGGGTCGTGATCTCGGGGTCGTGGAATCAAGCCCTGCATCAGGCTCTGCTCACAGTGTGGAGTCTGCTTGGGATGCTCTCTCTCCTTCTCCCTCTGCCCCTCCCGCTCGTGCTTGCTCTCTCTCTCTCAACTAAATAAATAAATCTTAAAAAAATAAAAATAAAATGTGCATAATAATACCTGTTGTTTATGGACACACACACAAGCAGTGAACGGAGCAACACGCGCAGAGATGATAAACACCACATTCAGGCCAGCGGTACCTCTGAGGTGGGGGGAAGGAGGTGGAATCAGGAGGGGACACGAGGGGCTTCGAGCGTCCCTGTCAGGTCTGCTGTCGTCAAGCTGGGCGGTGGGCATGGGTGTTCATTATTCCCCATTGTTTTAGGGTGCCCAGCACGCTTAATAATTTGAAAAGAGCAAGACGAGTACAGAGCAGTGTGTAGCGTGAGCTATATTTGGGTTTTAAAAATGCTCCATCCACATATGCTTGCAGAGGTGTGCACCCAGCCAGGGGAGGCTCGCAAGGGACCCCTCATAGGCACAAGCTCCGGGGAGGCACCCCAGGTTCTGGGGAGCCAGTGGGGAAGGGACAGAGGCTTTTTCCTGATCATTTTGGATTTCATACCATATGTATTTTTACCACTTGATTAAGAAGATAACCCAGCCCGTCTTTGTTTGTTCCCTTTGGCATGGGCAAGCCATTTCCCCCGTAAGACCTCATCTGCCCCCACAAGTTCCTGGCACCACTGGGATCGTCAGTCCGTATTTCGGATGAGGACACTGAGGAGCCCAGAGGTTACGTGGCTCATGGCCTGGTGGCTGGTGCAGGGGGGACCTGGGTGGCAGGTTCCCAGGTGAGGTCCCACCTTGGACAGTGAAGCTTGGTGGGTGGGTCATTCAGGGGATGTCTGCCGGCTCCTTGGCACAGGACAGAAGTGATCTCAGGCCCATGGTGCCCTCCCTCTGGGCATTCAGCATGGCTAGAGGGGCTGTTCTCTGAGGTGTCCCCATGCAGATCTCAGCAACCTGAGGGCCATGGCCTCTGGGAGAGGAGGGCGCCGCAGGCTCAGTGCCACGCAGCCACATGGAACATGGTGGAACTTCAGCTGTCCCCCAGATGCTGCATCACTGCAAGGTTTGAGCCAGGTTTATTTTGTGGGGGTTGCTTTGGGGAAGGGGCTCTCCAACTGTAGCAGGCATGGCGGTCACCTGGAGGGCTTGCGAACAACCCAGGTTGCTGGGCCCTGCCCCCAAGCTTCTGATTCTGCAGATGGGGAAGGGGCAAGAATTGACATTTCTAACCGGGTCCCGGGTGACCCGGCTGCTGCTGGTCCCAGACGTTGAGGAATGCTGCCTTAGAGCCTACTCTCTGCACGTTGCAGACTGATGCAGCCAGGGGGGACAGTCCAGGGGCAATCCCAGAGAGCAGACATACAAACTGCCCATCGCACAAAGGTCGCCTGTGTGCCAGGCCAGACTCCCACGACTGGCAGCCTCAGCACCACGGTCGGCCACCCCTCCCTCACCCATTCCGGCCGAATGTGGATGGCGGACGCAAGGCGCAGTTTCTCTAACTTCCCTTAAGACCCACCCAAGAAGTATGTCAACCACACAGATTCGGGGCTTCCTCCGGTTTAAAATAAAATAAAAAGGTCCCGAGGAGACAGAGCCAGTTCATCTCATGTGAGCAAAACTTAATCTAGCTCACCTCGTGAACAAGAAAACATGTTATTGATTACGAAGGCCTCTGATCACCATAAATGGCACCCAAGTTGTCTTCCCCAAACGGTGTAAGATACTCCTATTTACCCAGTTCCCCGCCATCTGGAAACCCCTACCTAGTAACCATGCTTGCTTTAGAAGCCATCCTGCAACGCCACGCCCCGGAGCTTCCTACACTCTCAAATTTGAAATCTCTCTGGTTGAGAACAGTCTGTTTTTCCCTCAATAAAGTATTCATAGAGTAAAGCTCTCGGAATTCTGACACTTTCTACTGAGACTGGATGCCCGGGAGGAGGCCCGGTGATCTTCTGCTCACACACAATCCCTGGGAGCTGCAGGGAGGTGAAGTCCAGACCAGTCTCCCCAGCAGCGCCTGGGGCTTGACCGAAAGGCAGAGTCTTTGTGCCCCAACCTGTTCCAACGACCTGGGCTGTACCTGGAAGCCTGAGAGGGAGCTTGGCCGGCCAAAGAATTGCAGCCTACAGAAACGGGCCCTCGAGAGATACCAGCGAGGAGCCTTCACCGCTGCTGGTGGGACTGTAAGTGGTCGGCCTTTGCAGGAAACAGTC
The DNA here is from genome assembly GCF_002007445.2 of Ailuropoda melanoleuca. NCBI lineage: Eukaryota > Metazoa > Chordata > Mammalia > Carnivora > Ursidae > Ailuropoda > Ailuropoda melanoleuca. The sequence goes on from NC_048233.1 coordinate 88,028,328, forward strand.
CGGCGGTGCCTGAACAGGTTCAACATGGAGTGACCACACGACCCAGCAATTCCATTCCCAGGACAGATGCCCAGAAGATCGGAAAACAGGGACTCAAATAAAAGGACATGCGTGTTCACAGCAGCAGTATTCACAACAGCCAGAAGGTGGAGACAACCCACATGTCCATCACCCGACAAAGGGAAAAATGAAGTGCGGTCTACCCCTCCGATGGAGTATTCTTCAGCCATAAAAAGTGTCGCACGCTCCACCATGGATGACCGTTGAAAAAAATCATGCTGAGTGGGAGAAACCAGACCCCAAAGATTCCATTTACATGAAATGTCCGGAATAGGCAAATTCACAGAGACAGAAAGATTCCTGGTTGCCTGGGCCCCAGGCCAGTGGGGGAAACGGGATCATGGGCAGAGGGCTTCTCTTTGGCAGGATGGAAGCGGACAGTGCTGATGGCTGCACGGCATTGTGAATGTGTTTAATGTCACTGGACTGCGTACTTTTGTCCTTTTCTTTTTCTAAAGCAGGCTCTACGCCCAGTGTGGAGCCCAGTGTAGGGCTTGAACTCACGACCCTGAGATCAAGACCTGAGCTGAGATCAAGAGTCGGACACTTAATTGACTGGGCCACCCAGGTGCCCGTGGACTGTGTACTTCCAAATGTTCAGGGAGGAAAATCTACCTGGACACTTTTGTGACCCCACCTATCACCTGTCCATACATTCTCCATTCCCCTTCTGCCTTTCAACACAGCCGCAGCTTTGTTCCTGGCAGCGCTGTGCCAAGCTGACTGCCCCTGCCGGGTCTGCCTGGCTCCTAGGGATGGCTTTAGATAGCACTGTGGCTCACGACATGTTGGTAGTCCCTTCTGGGACAGCACTGGCTTCCCTGGGAAAGCGAGGCAGACACGGCAGGCCTGGCCTCCCCTCTTCCCAGCTTGGAGCAGAATGTGACGTGCGGAGTGGCAGCAGTCTCTTGTTGCTGTGAGGCTGAGAGGTTGGAGGGAGAGGCTGAATCTCAGACTCAACCATGCTGAGCTGCTGGACCACAGCCAGGGACCACCAAGGAGTGTCCTGCCCTTCATCCACGCCTCCCACACACCCTTACTGGGAACCTGCTGTTGTAGGCGCAGGGCAGCGAACAAGACGGATAACAGGGGCGCCTGGGTGGCACAGCGGTTGAGCGTCTGCCTTCAGCTCAGGGCGTGATCCCGGCGTTATGGGATCGAGCCCCCCGTCAGGCTCCTCTGCTGTGAGCCTGCTTCTTCCTCTCCCTCTCCCCCTGCTTGTGTTCCCTCTCTCGCTGGCTGTCTCTGTCGAATAAATAAATAAAATCTTAAAAAAAAAAATGGATAACATTCCTGCCCTCGGGGAGCTTACATTTTTGTGTCCTATGGAAAGAATAAAGCACTTTTGGTTTAAGCCACTCTTAACGCGAGTTTCCATTATCTGCAGTCAAACGCTTTAAAACTAATCTGCTTCCAGGGACGGGGTGAAGATGCTCCCAGCTGGGCGAAGTCGCCCTGTCCACGCGGCTACCAAGCCCTGAGCCTCCACCACACGCGTCCTACTCGCCCTGCCCCCAGCTGCGTGCACAGCCCCACCCCACGGTGGGCGGGGCACCTCATCCGCAGCCCGCCTCCTGGCCCCCGGGATTGGCCAACAGCCTCCCCTCCTCCAGCTGGGCCAATCACGGTTCCCCCTCTATTGCCCGTCGTGATTGGCCCTTGCGGGGCACGTGCTCGGCGGTCCTTCTGCTAGTCTTGATTGGGCCACGCATGGCCCGTGACTGGCGGGGCACGTGACTGACGGGCCCAGTGTCCTTTGCGGCCAAAGTGGCGCATTGTGGCGGTGGGCGGGAGGCGGCACCGGTGTCGCCCTTGCCCCGGGAGTGAGGGGCATCCAGGCGTGCGACCCCCTCGTGTACCATCTGCGCCATCGTCCCGCCAGAGCCATGGCGGTGGTGCCCGGGCCCGCGCGGCCGCCCCCTTCAGAAGACAGGCCTGAGGTAGGCGCCCCCAGCCCCCCGCCTTCCGGGGCTTGGCAGGCCCGCGGTTGAGCCCCCTCTTCCCGCCCGGCCACCCACTGCCCCCTCCACCTGGGCATGGCTCCTGTTGCTGCTCCGGCGGCGTCCCTGGGAGCGGGGTCGCTCTAGAGCGAGCAGGTGCATGGTGTCACGGGGCTGGCGCCCAGATGGGTGGGCCAAAGGCAGGAGTCCCAGGAGCTTTCCAGGACAGGGAGGGTCCGCACGGGCGCAGGCAGAGCCCCGCCGCCCCTGGGGGCCCTCGGGAGGTCTGTCTTCCTCACCAGGCGTGGGAGGCCCGCAACGGAGCTGCAGGCACGGTCCAGGAGGGGCGTAGCTGCCGTGGGGCTGAGGCCGCGAGGGGCAGGGGAATAGCAGTGCACGGCTCGGACAGGATGGGCGCCCGTTCTCCTGCGGCATCTCTTCCAGAGGGGGGTGTGTGTCTGTCTGTTGGGGTGGGGAGGGGTAATCAGTTAGCAAATTAATAGGCCAATATGAGGCAGTGAGTGATAAGTGCCCTGAGAAAGGAAGACGGGTAGATGGGAGTGTGGGGTTGGGACGAGCTCTCCTCTGAATCTGGTGGTCCAGGAAACGGTGCAGACACAGGGGAAGAATATTCCAGATGTCAGGAGGAGCAGGCAGAGAGGAGGCCCTGCTGTGGGAGGGTGACCCGAGCAAGGTGAGCAAGGAGCCGCTGGGACAGGTAGGCAGGGGTCAGGTGGCCCCGGATGATGTGAGCCCGGGTGGGGAAAGCAGAGCTGGGGTCCGCGCGGCTGTTTCTGTGTTGCTGATGTGACTACATAGCAGCCTGCACTTCATGCTATATGCAGCCCTCTTTTTTTGCGGTCTCCCTCCCTCCCTCCCAACCAGAAAGAGCCGTCATGCTCTCCACGTTCCTTCCTGGCTGCTGCCGGGAGAAGCTGGCCCCCCGGGCCTGTGTGGGAGGTGGGAGCTGGGCTTTCCTGGCCGCCCCGCAGGTGCTAAAGGTTTCAGGCCATGCAGTTCCCCCAGAGCCTTGATGTCTTTATCGGGACCTTTGTAGTCACATTTATAAACTCTCGCTTCAACACGGAGCCTTTATTTTTAGCTCGCGCAGATGGCGGGCTCCAGGACCAAGGGGGGAGGCTGCCGCTTTCTGTTGAGCTTCAGAGCCATGCGGGCCTGTTAGACTTGTTTTCACGCTCATTCTGTAGCCATGTGACTGACTCCTTATCTTTCGTTTGCTGGGCCTTTCTCCTCTGCCGTTGAGGGCGATTGTGAAGGGGCAGGAAGGGGCTGCCCCAGTTCTCACTGGAGGAAGGAGGCCGTGGGGTGTGGGAGAGAGCGCACTGGCATCGGGGCTGGGAGCTGTATCCGCGGGGAGTCTGTGGTCGCAAGCAACAGAGGCAGGCGCTGGCAGACTTAGGCCACAAAGGAACACGTTGGGAGGATGCTGGGTGGCTCAGGGCCACGGGAGGAAGAGTTGAGTGGGAGGGCCTGGGAAGGACGGGGCCCAGGGCAGTTCTGCTCCCTTGGTGAGGACTGTCCGTCTTCGGGATGAATTGTCCCAGCTGCCTGTAGACTGTGGCTGAGGGCATCCATTTCCTCACCAGTAAAGGAGATGGTCATCTTTTCAACACAGGCCTCATGAATTCTTGAGAGAATTAAAGCAGATGCCACATGTCACACATCCCTAAGCTGTGGCCCTTTACAAATACCAAGTCTTTTGAGAAAGCCTGTGATCCCGAGGTCTTGGCTTCCCTGATCCTAGTCAAGGGCAGTGGGGTAAGCAGGTTACCTCTGAATTGAATCTCCTCTTTTCACACCCCTGCGGTGATTCAGCAGAACCCCCACCTTGCCCAGCCTCCTGGGCCCTGGCCCTGCACAGATGACTTTGGAGGGGCAGAGAGGGCGTGTGTCTTGTCATCAGTGGTAGATCCTGACCCCACCAGCAGTTCTCAGGGTACCCGAAGGGGGTTCTGTTTCCTACAGATGGAATTAGTCATGAAGGCTCCACAGCCAGTCCTGGTTCTGCCGTCACCATGGACCTGGGCAAGACTTCGCTTCCTGTAAAGTGGGGCTGTTTCTACCACAGGGCTGTTGGACCCTCACTGGGTGCAGTGCTCCGGATGGTACCCGGTCCAGACTGCACCCAGGAGACTTACTGTTATTTCCAGCCTGTGCTATGTTTTGGGACCATGCACAGAAATAAACTGACCTCTGCCTTGTGCTGGGGTCACTTCCCTGGCAGTTCAAAGACTGTGTTTTCCTGCTCTCTGGGCCCTGGGGTTTGAACAACACATTTAAGTCCATGTAAACTCCTCGGCAAGATAGACTATGAGCGGGCAATGGCAGGAGGGCTTGATGGCTAGGGGCACAGGACGGGTGTGCTGCCACCAGATGCAGCTGAGATCAGCTGTCTCCGCACTCAGACCGGCTCAGCTGGCTGCCCTGAAGGCCAACCTGTGATTTCTCCCATCCTCATCTCGTACGGGGCCCTGGGCTTGCCCGCCCGTCCGCACTGCCCGGTGGCTGTGCTTGGCACTGTGGCACGCCCCTTTGACTCGGGACACATACTCGCTTCCAGCCGAGGCAGCAGCAGCATGTGGAATGGGGACCCCCGAGAAACCCCACCATCTCTCCCAAACCATCTCTTTCAGATTCTCAGATTATCGGCTACATCTGTGGCCTGAAACGAGTAAGTTTGGATCTCCAATTGACTTTGGCTTGGTACACAGCAGCACCAATGCTAGTCTTGTGAGATAAACAGGCACAGCCTGCGGAGGTCCTCGCTCCCTTGAGACACGTGTTTGGCAGAGACCAAACACGGCACGCGGTGTGCACCTGCCTGTCGACTGGCTGAGCCGTCCCCTGTTCTCACTGCAGCCGTGATGACTGTAGCCCCACAGGCAGGGCAGCAGCTCCTGTCGCGCTCTCTACACCCTGGACAACTTCTAAGATGACAGAGGCCCTCGCGTGACTTGCAGCACAGGGAGTGTAGTGCCATTGGGCCAGAATTCGGGTACTTCCTAGGGCATTTTTCTTTTAAAAGAAAAGTGGACTGTGTACTGACACTTCTTTCACGTGTAAACACCGGAAATAGTCTGTGATGAGAGGCCTCAGTCACTGTCAACAAATACTTTGTTAATTTTTAACAAAATCTGAAAACAGTCAACACTGTTGCCTTCGAGAAGCCGCCAGCACGTGCGCCGGAGCGACACAGCACGGGGGAGGGGGGCGTGGGGGGTCGCCCAAGGCCTCCTGCCAGGACGCCTTTCTCTTCTATGGGGACTCTCGCACACACTCTGTGTGGCAGGTGGGTGAAAATACTGACCGTGATAGAGCAGAGAGCACTTTTGATGGAAAATTAACTGATAACACACTCTTATTTCAATTTTCTTTTTATTTTTTAATTTAAACGACTGTGTATATTCCACAGTCTTAGGATGAAGGCTCCAGAATCACGTCTACGTCTTCTCAACATTTCAGTTCTTGAATCGGTTTTTACTTTACGTTGTGCATTGATATGGGCTTCTCAGTTCAGAAAACAAGGCACTAGAACTATTTTATCAGCTACATTAATACAGTGAAGATATATTTATCCTTTCATTAAATATACAGCATTTGAATACAATATGGTTTTATGCAGATCAGGTTCAAAACACCCAAGGCACACACTTTATTTTTTTCCTTTTTTTTCATTTCTGTATTTATTTGAAGGCTCATATTAAAGTTTCAGAATTGCTATAAACAGAGAGTTCCAGAGTAGAAGCAATGGAAAGTGTTGTAATTTTAAACACAGAACGGTAAAGACCGGAATGCAGAGACATGTTACAGGAACAGTAAAGAAAGTCACAGATACAGTGCGGATTGGAAACCAAAGTGGTCAGGCCTGCTGGCGTCGAAGGGACAGATTTGGAAATGACCCGAGTCCCCACGGAGCGCGGCACCCCGGTGCGTGCTCCCCTAGGCGCCGTGGGACTTCCTCCCGCTCGGGCTGTACGCGGAGAGCTACAAGCACAGACACTCCAGTGCCCTGGTTGGTAAAATGCCTCAAATAACGTACAAGTCAAAGGAAAAGTCTTCCATTTTTTTTCCTTAGGACAAACTGATACATTTACCCAGAAGAGGTTTAGAAGAAACCATTGGCGGTGATGGGGGTGGTTAAGGTCTCGGTGAAACCACCGGACAATGAGGCGGGAGGCTTAAGGGAGAGTGAACTACGCAAGATGGGAGGATTCGAAGTTTTCATGACCATAGACACATAGTGGCTGCTGTTCGAATGGAGAACGTGCCAACATGGAAGAAACTGTCCAGGAACTAAAGACATCAGGTATTCATTGATGAGACCAGAGATGAGGTTCAGTGTTTAAAACATACTTCCCTACAGACAAAGGGATAGCCCATGTCTTCCCGGCTCAGTTCTTCGCCAAAAGACACAAATTCTCTTGCCCCAAGCCTCAGTGCCCGCTTGCTGACCGAAACATGGCTGGCTGCACGTTAACCGGAGAGGCCGCCCGGTTCTGCAACCCCACGGCCTGGCGGGAAGAAGACGAGCAGGTGGGGGTGCGGGGACCCCCCTCGGCGCCACCCCCACTTCTGTCCCAAACCAAAGGAAGGCCAGGCCTCAGCTGGGCTCTTACAGTAGAGCTCACGGATGTGCACGCCGACACGCACCCGGCTCTGAAATCGGGCATGTCTCCGTCTGTGCCGTGAGGGTACTGTAAGGGGAGGGAGCCCAGGCGGGTGAGCTCCTTGAAGGGAGGGCTCGGACTCTTTGAAGAAACGTGGTACCGGGTCAACCTTCCGGAGGTTCAGTGGTGATGATGTTCAAAGAGCCTACGTCAGATTGCAAGCTGGCAACTCCTGGTTCGCCCAGACGGCTTTCGCTGTGTGCAATCAGAGCCACAACATCAGTGCAATCGCATGTTTATTTCTCTTACAGTAATCGTGGTTGCCATACAAGAGACTGAAGGGTCGGGAGGAAGTGCAAATTACAGGAGCGTGTTTTTTGTTCTGTTTTGTTTTTTTTTTTTTAAATAAAGTTTAAAAGGAATAAAAGCACAAAAGTAACAGCAACACAGATAATGCGAACACAAGTTACACAAACCATAGCGTGAAACATATTAGTTTCCAAAAAAACGAAAAAAAATCGTTAATGGGGAAAAAAAAATCAATATTTGTGGCCCACACACACAAAGTCATTGCCAGATCACCTGGGTAATGCTTGCTTGTTCAGTAACTCAGGAAAAAAGAAATCACCATTTTACTAACTAAAGTACCACAAATAATCCACTTTGTGATATGTAAAGTTCAGCAAATCAACAGTCACATTGAGTCATTTTATATTCTATGAATTAACTTAAAATGTGCACAGACAGCCTGGAGAAGGTGTCTTGGCAGGTATACATAATTTACATCTTGAGAGATTTTGGTTTTGTATACACAATGTTACAGAGACTAGGCATGTAAATGCAATTTATTTAAATTACAGTAGATAACAAAAGTTGATCTTAAAACCCGGAATAGTATTAACATGATCTTTATGTGAGCAGTTTGATTTGTGTCCCACCTTTGAGAGGTCATGGAATAGGGCCTGGTCCTAATGTGTCCAAGGGGGGCGGGTGGGGGGAGGACAGTGGGCGGCGATCTCAGTGAGGAACTATTGCTGTCTGTAGCAACACCATCGAATAGGGCTAGAGATGGGTTCGTCTTGGCAACATGTGCTACTCTGTTGTCAGTGCAGGTTCTGTGGGGTCCTGTGACTTTTCTAGAATAAGACAAGGCGAAAATAAGTGACTGCCCAGCTCTTTTGTTTGTCTTGCCGTCTGCTTGCTTCTGGTTAGTTGCCCATGGCTCGATGTCTCTCTAAGAAAGGGAGTGGCGGCCAAAGTCCACTGAACCTTAAGCCACCAGGTGGCAACCTAGCAGCGCCTTCCCTTCCTGTCCTCTCGTTCTGGCGTGTCGCCTGGCACTGAGCGTGGAGGTCATGCCGAACAGTAGACAGAGGAGGGAAGAGCCAGGGTGAGCGGTGCACTGACTGAATTTTGCTCTATCACCAAATGGAAGACAAATAATGGCCCAACCACCACCTTTTCATTTTCTGAACACTTGCAGGTGGCCTCAGCAGGCCACCCGTAGTGTCCCCGGCGCACCCCATGACCGAGAGACGGAAGGTGTGCAGGACAGAAGTGCCTTTGTGTTCGACTGATTTCAAGTTGGAGTGGGGCATTCAAATACAGACTGTCCTGCAGAAGGGTTTGGAACAGAGGAAGGTCCAAAACTCAGTTTCCAATTCAGGGGCATGTGGCTGGAAAAAGTGTGTGTGTGTGTGTGTGTGGTGCGTATTGGTTTTGGAGAAACTGCTGCATTGTGAATTGTAACCACTTTTGAAGAAATAATTGTCCTTCGATGACGAAGTTCTAGCAAAGATAGAAAATATAACACAGCTCTGCTGGTTCAGATGCATCCAAATAAGGTTGATTTAAAAAGGTCATACTTTTATAATTCCACAGAAATAGTATTATTAAATCACAAAAGTTTTTTTTTCTTTAACTTTCTAGCACTGAAGTGGCACAAAGGCTGCCTAGTAGACCAGCCACTTTTTTTTCTTAAAATATTGTGCTTATAAACTATCTGTACAACTATTTAAACTTGCAGTAAAGAAAGAGATTTTAAATTGCTAAATTTTATGTGTTCATTCTAGAGCTGTTCCAGACCTAATCAGACACTTGATTGTGAGCGTAAAGAAAAGAAAGGAAAAAAAAAATCATGTTTTTATAATTAGAGATGGGCTAGGCTAGTTCTGAAATCATAATAAAAGCCAAAACCTGCTGTTCGAGTTTCTTCCAAGTGTGGGAGAATGTGCTGGAAGCCTGGCTGGATGTCCGGTGGCCCCCTGTGCAGGCCGCAACCTCCCTTGGAACCCGGAGGTATTGTTACAGGGGGAGGGGACTCCAGGGAGGAGAACGGGCACAACTCGGGAAAGCCTCGAGAGAGGGGCCTGGCGCAGCCCGGGAAACCTCCCTGCTTTCTTTTCTTCGTTTGTCTGCCTGCCCCCTTACGCTGCAGCTCACTGTGTGTTCTCAACCCTGGGTCCAGTCTAGATGCCGTACCCACTGGGTTCTCAAGAAGCCTATTCTAAGACAGACTGGTGGGCTGCGCGGACAGTTGGAGACAAAGGGGGAGAGCCCCCAATGCCATCTTCCCTGGCCTCAGAGTGCAGAGGGGCTGTCTCGGCAGAGATGCTTACCCCGAGCCGGGTTTGGAACTGACGTCACAGCGCCCCACCCAGCTCCTGGGGAAGATGCGGTCTCCCCCGCCGCAGCACGCGCCCACCGTTCACCTTGTGTCCCACCCTCGTGTTACAGCGGACGCTCACCTGCTCTGATCTTTGCAGAACGCAACACACTTTCAATTTAAAAAAAAATTGCGAAAGGCAGAGAATCCCCTTCTCGCTGTCCTGGAGACACTTCTGGCAGATGACTAACTGCTCTTCCCCCTCAGGGAGACTTGGGACCTAGGCAGCTGCACACTGGCTGCTTCCCATGGCCAGGTCTCCCCTCCTCCTTGGAATCGCGGCTTTGTGCTTTGACTAACTCCGTGTGACATCTGTTCGGCCACTTTGGAATTATGCTAATAGATTTGCCGAAGTAAAGAAAGCAAGCTAAGCAAAGCTGGGCACGATCCCATTCAGACTCCCCACCACGGCCAAGAACTTCATGGCCAAAGAACCACGGATGCACATGGCAGGAGGAGATGGGGTAAAGAATCCAGACGGAAAAAAGATTCTCTACCTTTCGGGCCCAAGAAGGGGCACCGGACAGACAGGTGTGGGGTGTCTCACTGCAAGCAAAGTAGAGGAAAGAAAGGAGCAAGTGAGCATTGAGTGCCCTCCCAGAGGCCACAGACTGAGGCGGGCCTGGGGTGGTGAGAGCTGCCCGGAAAGCAAAGGAGGGAGGTCTCAGGAGGTATCTAGAGGACACTGGTGTCTGCCTGCAAGAGCAAGGGTCCCGTGCTAAATCGACGGGGGCATCCCTGGGACCTGGCAAAGTGAGGTCACCTGCATGCTGGGAGGCAAGTTGTGCCTCTCTTCCTGTGGTGGCAGAACTCCCTCCCCATGTCCCCTGCTGCACAGAAACAGCCCGTGAAACCCACGTGGAGAGTGGGGGCGTTTCAAGGCCTTCGCTCAGCCACACCTGGACACACTCGGCATTTCTTTGGGTACCAGGAGACAAACCCATGGAATGGGGTTGGTGCTCACAGACCGTGCTTGGCCGCCCAAATATTTCAGTAGAAGCCCATCTCTACTTATAACAAGAAGTCTGTAAAGGTAAAGAGCAGCCACCCTTATCTGTCCAGCAGCTGTTTCAAAGCCCTTTCTATGTTCATCCTGTGCCCGACCCGAGTCACCCCAAGATCTATTAGGTCTTCCTTCTGAAGGTTTGGTAGGTGACTGCCGTCGATCTCATTGTCCATGAAGGTCTCCTTATGCTCACCCAAGTTTAGACTTTCCAGCCAATCTGCCACGTCTGGTTTAGTCCACAGGTGCACAGGCTTAGTCGTAAAAGGCTTATTTGAGATTGGCTGTTGCAGTATCGAGGGGGACGGCGACCTGCTGCGTCCCACCGGGTTCAAGCCAAACAGGTCCCCGGACGGGGGCTGGCTTGGAAGGCTAAAGACCTCTGAGAGAGTGGGAGAAGGAGCGGCAGCAGCAGCGGAGAGGGGGGCAGGCAGGATCTCTTTGCTCAGCTCTGTTGGCGACACCACAGGGCTCGGGGCACGTCTTGTTCCCGAGGTCCTACTCTCAAAGTCCGCGGGCCGGCTCTGCAGGGTGATGGGCTGCGAGGCCCCCGGGCGAACCGTGAAGGTCACCGTTGTGCTCCGCGTACCTGAGACGGTGCTCATGACCTCTGGACTTCTGAAATGGCAACAACAGAGACAAGTATCACAAGCCAGGTCTCGGCGAGGGTCAGCGGGATGCAGACCGCGACCGCCAAGGTCAGGGGGCGGGGTGGGGCAGACACTCTTCACGGCAGCTGCGCTGGCAGTGAGCAGACGACTTGCCATGCCAGGACCCGGGCAGGGAGGAAGGGAGCGGGAGGCAGAGTTCTGAGAAGACACCACAGCACGCCAAGGCCGCCCACTCACCTGGCCCCCCGCAGGGGAGGCGCTGCTAAGGGCACACTCGGAGACATGAGGATGGGGCCTGAAAGAGGCCCTGCTCCCTGGGCGAGACGTGTCTGGTAGCGTCACCAGTACATCACCAGTACGGGGAAAAGGACAGCTTTTGCCTCCATTTCGGCACGTAGAAGGAAGAGACCCTCCCTCTTAACTGCCTGTCAGGCCTTGGGCTTTTCAGCTTGGAAGGACAAGGGGAAGGGCCCCTTGCAGGCTGGCCCTGTTGCAGTGCGTGGGAAGCCCCGCACCTCCTTGGGGGCACTCAGGGCTTGGAGAAACCGTCCACGGACCCTGAGAACGAGGAGTAATTTGCCGGAGTGCAGTGTGTACTGACCCGGAGGGCTAAACCAGGACTGCTGCGACTTTGTCCAGTGTCGATGGGGCCAGCTGGTTGCAGAGTGGAGTGGGCGCGCTAATGAGTTTTCTCTCCCCGCGTGAAGGCAGTGCGGGAAGCTCCCTGTCGCTACGTATGATCCTCACCAAAAAGCAGAAATCTACAAGGACTCCCTTCTCCCAAGCGGCCAGGAGAGTCCTTGGGAGTCCCCCATGTCCCTCCTGCTCTGGCCGGGTAGGTGAAGCCCGAAGGGTTGGAGTGGGGTACACTCGCGCCTCTGAGCTTTGGCCTTTACTGGCCCCAGGGAGACGGCTGGATGACCTGAGGGGAGGAGACTGCATCTCAGTGCCAGGGAAGTCTCTGGTCTTTGTGTTTACCCGCACGGTGGCCTTTTTATGTACGGCCCCCTCCCTGGTTCTGGCCAAGGCCCACAGCAGCCTTTCCAGCCACAGAGAACAACCACGCCTCTGGGCTCTGGTTCATGCTCTTCTCTGCTGTCCCCAAACTGAGGACGTATCCATGCTACCAGCCCAAGAAGCCACAGCCAACTGGGGGGGCGGCACGAGTAGGTGTGTGTTTCTTGCCTTTTGGGCTCATTCATGTGAATGTGGACAGACCACCCACCTCCTTCTGGAAGGATCCCTCCTACCACGGGCTCCTCCTGAGGATCTGGACTTGAGATGTATGAAGCCTGGCTCCGCCCAACACCAGCGTAGGCACATTTTAGCCTGTGAGTCTCCATGTCTTCATAGGTGAGATGCGCTCCTCTCCCTCCCAAGTGGTGAGAGTGGGGGTAGGGTGTGCTCGGGAACATGTGAAGAGCCACACAGGTGCTGACATGGCGGGCGATGAGCACGGACAAGGACAGGGACGGGGTGGGGGGGGGGCTCTGTACACGGAAGGGTGAGCTGGGCACGAGGCCCAGTCGGCCCGTCCTGTGCCCTAGCTTTTCTTTGCCGCTGTTTTCTCTGCCGCTGATAGATATGTGGGTACGACCACCAGTCGGCTACCTGAGTTCCTCCAAGCTTGTGACACTTCTGCACCCGATGGCAGTCTCGGCTGCTTCAAGGACGGGATGCGGAAACAGCAGACGTAGAGGGGGCGGGGTGGACTCGCGCTTTGGTCCCGACACAGGCACTCCCAGGGGCAGGTGGGTGTGACTGGGCCAGGGACCGCCACCGCCGGAGGGTCCCCATGTAGCTTTCTGGAGGGCCGGGTGGGATGTGGTACAAATAGGAGACCTCTGTCAAGAACCTCCGGGGGCTGTGGGTGCTGGTTACTGGTGCGTACTGGTTATACTGGCCGGTCAAGGTAGGCCCTCCACCACTGCCAGGCTCAGTGACTCAGAATCCCCAAGTAGGAGCCCCGATGGTGCCAGGTATAGGGACAGGGAGCCAGCGCCTCTGGGACCTAGATCAGGTTCTTGAGAGGGGGTGGACGCAGCAAGGGCTTAAGGAGAAACCGGCACGTTCTGCTGCTCAAGCAGAATCGGAAGCCCCACTCCGCTTCCCGCTTGGGCCGAGGCACACGCCAGGAGGCAGTGCGTGGAATGTCCTTCGAGCTGGCCCGTGCCCTCCCTGCACCCGCTCCACAGCACAGGGGCCCCTCTTGGTTCTGCTTTGATACAATTAAGCTAAGGGGGTTGAAATAAATCCATGAGTAGGCGCAAAGCCACACCATCCGGAGGTGACCTGAATTGTTAATTAGGGCCTAGAACCTTCGGGGAAGAGAAGTTTTTTGTAAAGTGGGCGAATCTACAATCAGCACCTTTGCTCACCTGCTGCCTTGTAGTAACAGTCCGGATGTGCTTTTTCTAGAGTGACATTGCATGGTGACAGTGCCCGTGTCTCTGACTCTGGGTGGACCCACCAGGGCGGCACAGTTGGGGAGGGGATGCTCAAGCCCGGGCCACACTGAACAGCAGGCACCTCCAAGCCAGAGGACGGGGCTATCAGCACTGTCCTCCTGCTGCAAACGTCCCAGCCGTTTCCAGGCAGCCGGGATGGTTTGTTTTTTGAAAGGAAAGCCTTGCAGGCAGCTGTGGTTGTTGTCGGAAACAGAGAGAAGGCTCTCAAGCACACTGGTGGGGAGCAGAGGGACAGCAGCACACACGAGGGCAAGGCGTTCACGCGAGCGGTACTTACTTCTGTTCATGTGAACACCCGTCACGAGAGCACATGAAAATGACAGAATGGGATGGCTTGAGACAACACTGCAAAATTAATTGAAATTAAAAAAGAAGCTTTTCTCGATGGAGGAAATGAAGGCAGGGGTACAGACGTCGGCTGAGAATCTACTGAGGCTGGTCCCTTCCTGGGGCTGAGGAGGCAGAGCAGGCAGTCCACCTCGGGGCCTCACCTGCATATTTGGAAGGAGAAAGTCACGACCCTGCCTTCTCGGGCTTGGGATAATGTGAATATCAAGAAGACAAGCACCCAGGGAGAGCCAGGTAAGAAAGCGAGGACCACAGCGTTGGAATGACACGAGGTCGTTGCTAAGAGCCTGATGAGGGCTCCCGAGCCATCCTTTGTCCTCTGCAGCTTGGCAAGTCTAAGTCAGCACTCCTGGCGGGGGAAGGCGCCCCACGGATCTGTGCTTTGCTTCAAGTCTACACGGTGAGCCGAGAGCCCGGCAGCTAATAATGCGGGGGTGCCGGATCCGGCCACGCGCTTGGGGCCAGCGGGAAGTCGCTGTGGGAAAGAGTCACCAGAGAGCCTGAGAAGCAGAGTGAAGGCCCTCGCTGGGCTGGCCCATCCTGCCCTCCTCAGAAGCTTGATTACTCTCGGTTCATCACGCTGACATTATTCACTGGATCCTCCCGGCTGCAGAGATCGTTACGTTGCTAAGCAACCACTGGGTTCCCGGGTGGAACATGCAGGAATCTGTCGCCCTGATTTAGAACACAGACACATGCACGCGCACACACCCTCTCTTGGATCAGCACTCTATGCTGCCTTTTACATCAAATCCATATGGAAACAGAATTAAAACAAGAATTGAGAGCTAACTGACGCTCTCAGAGGCGCGTTGTTATTTCATTAGCCAGAACCAGTTAACTGGGGTGGGGGAAGGAAGGTTCAAGGGGCTTTTCCAGTGTGTTTACAGACTCCATCTAGCTCTTGAACAACCACTGAATGCGCGCCAGAGGCCGCTCGGTGACGCCGGCTAGGTGTGTCTTTTGTCCCGCACGCGAGCTGGGGTAGCGGCTCTGAACCTGTTTGGCACCAGACTGTCCCAGGGTCCCCGTTCACACCTCTGCATTTTAGTTACCAGGGGCTTCTCGTGAGCAACCTGTCTCACGTGGACATGGCCCTTATTGCCAACGTGTTCTTATGAAGTGGCCCTGGGACAGGGGAGGTGGGGAGGGCCACCGAGTCATACCCACGCTTGCCTAAGGCCTGAGCACTGCCGTCAATGTGTCTCCCTGAATCCACGCCTGGGGTGTGTCGGTGCCTCTGATACTCAGCCCTCACGGCTGCCACGGCCCCGAGGACCACCAGGGCCCTCAGCCCCCCGTCGGTGTGCGGTGTCCTTGTTGGCTGAATGGCGGGTGGATACCGTTTAGCTTGTGGCCCGACTGGCACGTTAAGTGACTGCGAGTGCAGGTGGGTGCCTTGGGTCCGTTAGGAGCCTGGGTCCTCCTGCCAGAACATTCACATCCAAGCAGGTCAAGAAGGCGCCCCGTTTTCAGGGAGCAGCATTCACCCCGAGGTGCTCCTGCTGACCGATCCTAACGTCAGGACTGGGAAATGAGAGCCTAAGAACCACACTTGCGATCGGCGGTTGGGTGAGCACGGGGAAGGGCTGCGGCTGGCCTGGAATAACCTTCCTCAAATACCGTCTACAAGGAAGCACACTGGGAGCAAACGTGGCGATTCCCTGTGCGTAGCACTCACCCAGTCATCTACACTTCCATGCACTGACATCTCCTTCCTGTTTTTGCTCAGGGCCGTGAAACGGTAAAAGCCCCGTGACGGCGTCCACGTTAAGGGAATGCTGTTCGGCAGTTTCTATTACTGAGTTGGCTTTGAAGCCCATGCTCTGGGACCAGCTGGGCGGAGATAACTTTTTAACAACCCAAATTGATTTATTTTAAAGCCAGGAGGCTCTCAGGATAATATTGCAGAGCCAGGAAGGCTCTGGAGGCACTGGCCAGGCGGGGGCGTCCAGCTGTGCGGGGCCTCGGGAGGATGGCTTTCCTCCCCCGAGTCCATCTGTGCCCCTGGGAGGCGGAGGCCGGGCCGAGAAGAGCTGGGTGACCTAGAGGGCCCTTGCCACGCCCTCTGGATGGAAGCTGAAGGGGACCCCCACAAGCTTACGTCCACTGCTCCCTCAGCCCGGCACACACCGGGTGAAAACAAGACTGAGACTCCGCAGGCGTGGAAGTGCTGGACACAGAGCTGTACGTTTGTCTCGCTCTGGAAACGATGTCTGGGTTGTCTGGGCCACCAGTCAAAGTGCAGGAGTCAGGCAAACGGAGCTGCCGTTCTCGGTTCCTGAGGCCCTCGGCCTTCAAATCTGCCCCGTTGTCTGCAGAGCGCAGGCCCCCTGGCGAAGGGCACCTGTGCCACCGTGAGAGCCGCTATACTGGATGGCTGCTGGTAACCGTGACACGGAAATCAGGTCCTGGGATGGCCACCCTCTCGCAGGACGCCCGCCGTCCTGCTCTCCCCCACGGCCCGCCAGCCTTCCCTTGGCATGGAAAGCACTTTCTGGCCTCCAGGCTTTGTGCCTGCTGTCCCTGTGCCTGGGATGCTCCGCTCCTGGTTTTCTGCTCGTCTGGCTCCTTTTTGTATTTCAGGTCGTTCAGGTCACTTCCTTTAGGACTGTCACCGCCCTCCTGCCTGTGTTCACTGGGACTTGTGAACACACCCCCGTTCCTTTGTAGCACTTGGTGCGCTTCAGATTTGTCGTGTTTATTACTTCTTGTCCATTTACCCCTGACGGTGCAGCTCCCCAGTGGAGGAGAGACCTGCAATGTCTACCCGTTCAGGGAGGAGTCCCCGGGCCCAGCACGGTGCCTGGTGCGGGGGAGGTCATCGACAACTCTGCGTGTGCTGCCTAGCCTCCGAGGCCCAGGCCTCTGCGGGTGTGTATCCTACCTGCTGCTCTCCACCCTCGGGCCTGGCCCTGGGCTCCTACGTAAGAGCAGCTCAGGGACTCCTGGCCGGTGGACTCCGGAGGCCCTGGGCCAGGCTGGGCTTCCAGGCTCAGGGATGGAGTGTCCCGTCGCCTTCCCAGCTCTGCGCAGGGCGGGGGGGCCTGCACTGGGACATGTGACTTCAAGCAAAACACCAAGTGCTCCAGAATGGGGAGAAAACCACTTATGCGGAGCCCTCCAACGCCACGAAATCCTCAGGGGTCGTCGATCACCAAGGGCTTTGTGCGCGCGAAGGCCATCCTTACAGCCGTGCACAGCGCTTCCGCCTGTGCCTGTTCTAAGGGGAGCACGGCCGCTGTCTTCCTGACGTCGAGCTTCCTGGGAAGTCTGGGGCTCCACAGAGTCCTCGCAGATGCCCTCAAACCACAGCTTGCTTTGCTCTGATCCAGGATGAGGTTACCTCCTGGAAAAATCAGGCTGGGCGGTGGAAGGAGCGCTTTCCCGGGAGTGCCTGGTGGCTCCTTCCTCAGTGGGACGTTCTCAGATGGGGCCGAGGAGGCGCCTCCAACGTTTGGTCCTAAGGAAAGCTGCTTGATCATGTTCTCGCCAGCATATTTGTAATCAAGACATCTCCAGATCCGTGTCCTCTC
The DNA here is from genome assembly GCF_002007445.2 of Ailuropoda melanoleuca. Classification (NCBI taxonomy): domain Eukaryota; kingdom Metazoa; phylum Chordata; class Mammalia; order Carnivora; family Ursidae; genus Ailuropoda; species Ailuropoda melanoleuca. The sequence goes on from NC_048233.1 coordinate 88,045,587, forward strand.
TGGTTTTGGGGAACAGACGGGAGCTGTGGGGCTCAGGTCAAGTCTCATGTCCTCGGGTGAGCAAGGGTCTCATCCCACCCTGGGCTCTAGTGGGAAGTGAAGAGTCTTAGTCACTAAGAAGCACCCAAGGGGGCAGGTAACCCCAAAGGGGTGAGCTCCAACACTCGGCCCTCTCTCGGGTGATCGAAACACTTTCTGTGGAGAGAGGATTTGTGCACATGGTCGCTTTTCATTCTCCCTACGGAAATGCCTTTGCTTCTCCTCAGGAGGACGCCCTGTGTGCAGGTCCACGCCTCGCGCTGCCCAGGGCCACTCTAGCCTGAGAGCCTAGATGCATTTAAAAGTAGCAGGGGCCCCCCTGGCAGGGGGTCTCCAAATGGGCAAATACCCAGGCCTGTCCACCAATGCAAGACCCAGCAAAGGAGAGGCTTGCCCCTGGGGGCAGACGCACGTGTGAGGGGGCAGCCTGGCCCGCCTCGGGTCGCTGCCCAGCAGCTGTCACCCACCTCACCCTAGTCAGCAGCCTCACGACCGCAGCTCACATCTGCTTAGGGCTTTGCCCAGTGAGGCCATGAGATCAGCAAAGCCACAGTAGCTGGCAGAGTGCCCCGTGCAGCACCGGAAGGCGATGACCTTCCTCTTTGTCCTTGGGGCTCAGGGCCATCAGATGCCCAGGCCAACTCAGTGCCACCCTTGGCCGAGAGCCAAGAATAGGATGCCCCCTCTGGGTGCTCAGCAGTGCCAGAGGCCTCCTGGTGACTGGCCTGGCCTACCATCAGCACTGGGTCACCAAAGAGAAGGGCTCTGGCATGCAGCTGGGCTCAGGTGAGCCGCAAAGACCTGGGGACGGCCTGCCCTCGGTGATCTCAGCCCTGCGGACAGCTTGGGCAGCTGCCCCTTCCTTCCGGGCTGATCTCTGGCTCCCGCAACAGCTCTGGAGTGGAGCCCTGAGACACTCCCTGGGATGGAGGTTGGGTCTGCCTTCCGGTGGGGTACCCCTGGCTGCGTGCTCCACCCCTCTGACCTTCGGTCTGTTCAAAACACCAAGTGCTCCAGAATGGGGAGAAAACCACTTATGCAGAGCCCTCCAACGCCACGAAATCCTCAGGGGTCGTCGATCACCAAGGGCTTTGTGCACGCGAAGGCCATCCTTGCAGCCGTGCACAGCGTTTCCGCCTGTGCCTGTTCTAAGGGGAGCACGGCCGCTGTCTTCCTGACGACGAGCTTCCCGGGAAGCCTGGGGCTCCACAGAGTCCTTGCAGATGCCCAGGGTAATAATGGCCGGCCCTGTGTCAGCGGTGCTGGTGGGGTATGATGCCCAGCATTTGGGGAGGCCTTGATAGATGTCGGCTGATGTTCTCATTCTAAGTGAACTGGGTTATAAATAACAGAACAGACCGGAGGTAGCTGTTCTTGGCATCTAAGCATCGCTTGGAGGTGGTCCTGCAGCTGCTCTCGAGAAATCCAACAGGATTCTGCCAGGTGACGTCTGCTCTGAGGCCCCTCCCACCAAGGGAAATGCAGGCGGGGAAGCCTTCTGGACACGTGTAGCTTGACACCCACTCTCCCCCATGCCTCCAGGAGCTCACGGGTTGGGAAGGGAGTGGAGGCGGCGAGCAGTCCAGAGGCCGCTGGTTCAGGGTGGGAGGGCTCGGGGCAGCCCTTGAGTCATCCCTTCAGCCTCTTCTGAGCTCAGACACGGTCAATGAGGGGAAGCGCCAGGCCAGGCCCTCAGCCTGAATCCTGGCTCAGTCTCCTGCTGCGCATGGGGCCCAGCCACTCAGCGCCCCACTTCCCACTTCTGGAGAGTGGGTACAATCAGTACCCACTCCCCTGCACTCACGGGCCAGCATTCTGTAAAATGTGAAGCATTAAAGATAAAGCATCTTCATTCCTGTGCTTTCACGTGATGTAGCAAAAAAGAACTGTATTCTCATACACGGGAAAAGGGCAAAACCGGCCAGTTTTAAGATTTTCTTTTCAGACTTTTGAGTAGATGGTATCTGTAGGTATGTATGTGCAGATGTCCACCAGAACTGGGGACTTTCTGCAGACTTTCTCTTCGACTGGGGTATTATTTGAACATCACGATTAGTGGTATATTCTCCATTAAAAGAGAGAAGGTCACCCTGCTTCTCTCTACCAAGGCTGGCCAATAAGTATTTCTCTGAGCGTAATGGGAGCCATCCGAGGAATTTATTTACGTCCACACTGAAGGTAACTGGGAAAATTGTGGCTCTTGGCTCGCCTCTGCAGGCCCAACCAGAGGGGTGTTGCTGGTTAATGGACTGAGACGTTTGAGTCAAATGCCTGTCCGGAGGGAGCACGAAGACAGGCTCGTTAGTCAAAGCGATGAGATCTGGGTGCGGACACTGGTGCGGGAGGCCAGGGAGGAGCTGTGATGCACAGTGCGTGGAGTGCGTCACTCACGGGGAGGACTGCCCGGTACCGTACGGGTCCTGGTGAGATCACCCCAAAGCTCTAGGCGGAGAGCGAGGGGTCTGCTCTAGAGCATGACATGCCTTGCTAGAACCTTCTGGCTCCGTTTAGAACTCGCCCCTCCTATTCTACCCCCAGCTGCAACAGCAGCACCTTGAATGCTGAGGGAAACTGTGAATGGTCACCCCATGCACGTGGGGTAGGGTGGACACCCTCTTCCGTGATGCCTGCCTGCCGGCTGGGCTGGGCTGGGCTGCCTGGGGGCGGGGTGCGTTCCCCTCTGAGCTCACTAGTGAAGCCACAACCTGGCACCTTCCCCAGCTCTCCAACCCGTCAGTGACGGGAAGAAGCGAGAAGGATCCATGCACAATTAATCATACATGCACACACGCGCCGACCCACTCACTCTCCTCTGGCATGGCTACCCCCTACAGCCAGCTTGGCCGAGCTTGGTTTTGGCTTCCGTGAGGCTCCAGAATGACCTTACCGGGGGTCCTGGCAGAGATCTGGAGGACACAGAACGACAGGGACCAGAGCTCCTCTTTGGAAGCCGCAGTGGGGATGGCCTCGTGTGGCTGCATCTCATGACAGGTCTTTACTTGGGGAGCGCCGCGTCCTGCCAGGACGTGCACAGCGCTGTGCCGGAGTCCAGGAGAGCGGGGTGGACGGAGCGCAACAGATGTGGCCAGTGTGAAGGCGTTCTGGATTCCCCTCTTCACGTCCACTCTGGCTGCTCCCCGGGGGCCCTCCCTGGTTGTCCCTCACTGGACGAGACCAGAAAGCCAGCACCGGGCGTCTGTGTCTAAGCCAACTGTGGGACTTACCTTGGAGCGAGGCTGGCAGGCTTGGTTCCCGTGGGCGAATCCAATCCTTCCCCTGGCTTTGCCGATTTCTCTCGGTTCATTTGCTGTAGGATTGAGTTCAATTCACTGATCACGTTTGCCTTCGGGCCTGAGCGAATCGGGCTTCTGACCTCGGAGACGTCCCCCCACAACTTGGAGGTCCTTGGCGGCATAACCTTCGGGGCCCCGGGCTGGGTGCTGCCCGGTGGCGGCGGGGGCGCCGGGGGAGGGACGACGAAGCTGTCCACGTCCTCCTCCACTAGCGCGTCCTGATAAAGTGCGTTGCTTTTGGGAATGACGGGCTTCACTTTTGGCTTCGGAGGTACTGGGGGCTTGTCCACCGCAAATGCTTGCCCATCTGCATAGACTGTGCAGGTGTCCACGTTCTCCCCGCCTTCGGAGGACAGGGTAGACATGCTGGACACCGTGGAGATGGTGCTGGTCGTCTCGAGATGGTGGTCGCTGCTGCTCCGGCTGTCCACCTCCTCGATCCCAGAGTCCGTGACCGCGTCAAAGTTCTCGGGGGGCGGCAGGAATGAGGCGGGCAGGCAGTTGGAAAGGCCAGCCGGCTTCTTACTGTCTGCACAGTTGGCTGGTTGGCTGGGGTTCAACAAAGGGGACTGGGAGGTGTCCTGTTTCTTCTGCTTGACCAGGTCTGTGAGAGCGGGGACAGAAGCGATGCGGTCGTCGGGGATATCAAAACTATTTGCGAATTCCAGGGGGGGAGGCAATGGCTCTGTAAAAATAAAATCCTCATCCAGATCCACGGATGCCAGAGGGGGAGGAGGGATGCGGAATGGCAAAATCACCGCCTCTTCCACGGAGCCCGCGGCCACAATGGTCCTGCCAGGCACAGCGGCGGCGGGCTCGGGGCTGGCGGCGATCTGTAAAGCACCGTCGGTTTCGGGAGCGCCTTCTGGCACCTCGGACAGCGAGTGGTCTGGCTTGGCCTCCACGTCGGCTTTCTCTTCCTCTTCCTGCAGCACGTGGTCGGTGGTGGCAGCATCCACGGTGTGGACCATCAGCAGTCCGGCCGACCTCTGCTGGGACGTGTCCACAATGTTGATGAGCATGTGTTTCTTGTCCTCGCCCTTCCGGTCCTTGCCCAGCTCCGTCTCATACTTGTTCTCTGTCTCCTGCCGCCGCAGGGGCCCCCGCGTGTTCTGCCTGGTCACCGGAGGGAAGCCTGCTTCCACGCTGGGCCGCATTTTGGTATCGATGTAGAGAGGTTTGTGGAGGTCGGCCTTGGGGGCCTCCCCCTTGGGGCCCTGTTGGGACTCCTTCATGGCTCGGTCCCTTGCGGACAGCGCCAGGGCCAGCGGGGAGCTGGGGTCCAGCAGCCTGCCCGTGAGAGGGTGGACGTAATTCTCAGGGCTGGCTGCGCTGCTGCTCTTGGGGGGCACCGCGGGGCTGCTCTCGGGGCCCTTGGCTTTGGATGTGGAATTCAGCGGCCTGCCGGCCTCCCCCTGAGCTGTGGCCTCGCCACCACCCACAAAGTGGTTCTCAGGCTCCCTGGGTGCTGCGCCCGGCGTGGGCAACGACAGTGGCTCGGTGCCATCCTCCTCGCCGAAGCCGACCTCCTCAGGGAAGTTGGAGGAGCACGCCCGGGGGGCGGGTGGCCCCAGACCCACGTCCTCGTCCCCCAGGTCTGTGGAGAGGAAGGCCGGGGAGTTCCTCCTGGCTTCCAGCCGCTTCTCCCGGTCGCGGACGGCCCCGGCGATGGCGGCGGCGAAGGGGCTGCTGACGGTCAGACTGTCGTCGGGGCGCAGCTGGCCCGGCTGCTCGGGGGCCTGTGGGTCGATCTCCGTGCTGCTGCCCTGGCTGCTCTTGCCGCTGCTGCTGGTGGAGGGCTCCTTCACGATGATGGTCGGGATGGGGATGGAGCACGTCTTCTCGGGGCTGTCCTCCACATTGGACTGCTTCACCAGCATGCCCTTCCGCCGGGCGGGCTTGGCGGGGACGTACACGGCTTTGCTCGCGACCCTCCCCACCTCCGAGTAAGGGTTCTCTGGCATCTGGCCCCTCTTGTTGCGGAAGTTGGCCTGGGCGGCGGCGCTGCGGCTGTAGAGGTCCTCGGAGTCCAGGGAGTAGCGGTCCAGCTCCCGCCGGTAGTACAGCCCCTTGTCCCTCATCACGGTGGCCACCNCTGCGGTGGGGGGGGGATGTCCTCGGAGGTGTCCGGCATGGACAGGCTTCTGGTGAACTTCAGCATTGGAGGGGCCAGGAATTGCCGCTCTTCCTCCGTTATTCCTGCAAGGAGAAGGCAGGCTTAGTTTGAAACCGCGACGGTGATGCCCTGCCAAGCTCCTAGGTCTGTGCGACATGCTTTGGCTGCGTGCTCACAGTGAACCACAGTGCACACTTGTTCATGGAACACAGCACAAGCCACGACGGCAAGAACTTACGTGGCCCATCCGAGCCCCCAAGGAAAAGAAAGGAGACGGGGAAAGAAAAAAAAAAAAAGAAAGGCGCTGGGAGGTATCGAGTGCGTGCTGTTGAGATGTTCTGTGTGCGGTGCCCAGAGCAACGGCAGGAGGGACATGCGAGGCCAGGGCATGTGCCCGGGGCCACGAGCCACGTGTGAGCACGTGGGTGTGCGTGAACACACGCTGGGGCTGGGCTGGGTCAGGACGCATCTGTCCTGTCGGGCTTGGCCAGGGCCCTGGGGCTGTTTTTGGCCCCTGGGGGTGGAGGCTGTCATGCTGCCCATTGGAGACCAGGCCAATGCGACGTGGACGGTGCCGCTGCCGAGGGGTGTCAGAGCTGGCTTTGCCCACGTGACAGGAGCCCGGTTTGTTGCCTGACTTTTCTGGGCCACCTGAGGCCTTGAGGGCGTTGGCGCTCCCTCAGGAGGATGGCTGTGAGGCGGAGAAAGCCCTTCTGGCTCTTGAACACGCCTGTGAGGGGTTGGGGCCCAGACTCCTCTTTAACCCAAGACCCCAAGCCCAGCCAGGAGCAGCTTCCAGAGCAAACCCTGGGCCACTGGCCTCAGGAGTCCCTCTGGGTCCTCCTAAGACACTCTGGGCCGGGCTGAGGGGCCAGGCGCGTTCCACCATTACCACTAACCCGGATCAGCACTTGGCACAAAGTCAGGGCGTGACCCAGGACCAGACCTGGCGAAGCAGCACCTGTCGGGTGTGAATGTGCCCAGGGGCCTGGTGTGATGGCGGGCGTCCGGCCTCGCTGGGCCTGGCTCCTCTGTGCAGGTCGACTGGGCAGGGCTTACAGACTCTTTCCAGCGGTTTGAGATATCGAAACATCAACAGAGCGCACTCCAGGAGACGGGAAGCGGACACGGACACAGACAGATGGGAGGGCCTCGGGGCTCACGCTGGGGGCATGCGGGTGTTCAAAGAGGTAACAGAACGAATTACTTCAAATAAAAAAAAACTTCTAGGACAAACTAAAATAATTTATTCCAATGAAAATTTCCATTCGATAAGGGTATTCCCAATTTAACGTACTCCTGTGGGAGGGTATTTTGGTATCGAACAGACAGATTACTAGAAGGCCTTCTTGACCATTTGCTCCACGTGGGTTGCCTGACAGCAATGGTCCCAAGGAGTAGAAATTTAAGAATACACCTTATAGAGTAAGTATGGGGCTGCATTCAGATCACAGATTCCAAACCGTAAGGTTCACTAACCTGACAGAAAGATTCTGCTGTCTGACAGGAGGAAATCAATTGTTATTAACCAGGTACAGAGCCGGGGACACAACATGGCGTCTGCGCTACTCTGCGGTGGCCCTGCACTCCTGGGAGGGCAGGTCTTAGGAGCCAGACGCCACCTCCACCAGAGTCACTACCGTCTAGTCACTGCCTGCTGTGACGACAAGGAGCCAAGCCCCCAAACAGCAGTGTGGGAGATGCTTCCGGAAATCACCCCGCAGCGTCCCCAGGGGCCAGCCTGGGATGGCTGGGGCCACCGGTGTCCGGCAGTGGCCCAGCTCCTCTGAGAATTTACGTGGTAAAGCCAGTGCTGGAGCATCTTACAAAGGGGCTGCCTGGCAGGGTCACAGTCCCCTTGCCTGGAAGCGTCAGTAAGTGTCACCGGGACATTAACAAGGAGGTACGTGGCTTTCTACGACACACGGTACATTGGTTTGTCCGAGTTCTAGAACCTGGCCCCACCGAGCTCACCCTACACAACATGGCAGCTTCATTCCAGGCAATATGGGGAATGTGGGGATCGCACTGAGCAGGGGACCCCCTCCACCGGCCACTGTGATCCCCGCGGGTCGAGGGAGGGGGCTTCCCGGACCACCCCGGTCTGCCCTCTGCCTCCCTCCTACATGTGCCCCCTCACCCTGCTGGTGTTAGCACAGATTACGTGCTTGCAGTCTGGATTTTGTTCCAGCGGGTACAAGGGTTCTAGTCTGCTGGAGCATTCAGAGGCCCCCCGGTGGGCGGGCTCGGGGGGCGGCTCTGCCCTGGGGCCTCTGCGGGCTTCCCTGGGAGCCAGGGGCAACCTCTGGGGGTGTAGGCCATGCTTCTTACCTATTGATTTCTGCCTTCGCATCGTACCTCGGGGAAGGCCCAGAAATGGGCCTTTCGGGCTCCCGGGAACCGTGGGCGTCATCACGGCGATCCCCTGTCGTTCGTACACGGACTGCAAACCAGAGAGCCCGGAGTGAGATGGGCCCTGACCAGCCCCACCCATGGCAGTCAGGCCCAGCAGCCTGGGCAGCCGGCACCTGTGACCCAGCTTCCCGCACTGCTCCCAGCAGCAAGTTGCATCCAGCCGAGGCTGACGGGATGACCAGCTTCAAGGACCCGGAAGGGGCTCTCCCTGAACACTGCCTGCTGGCTCCTGCCCCCTAAATGCCAGCGTGCTCGGGGGAGCCGTGCTCTGGCCGACTGGCCCAAGTGAAGGGGCCAGGGCCAATGCTATGTAGGAGAACGCACACAGTGGCGGGCAGTGCAGGAGCCCCCTGTCGCCCTCCACAGCTCGGGACAGAGCGAGCCAGCTGCAGGGCCGCCCCGGAGCTCCGAGGCTGAGGCGCAGAGCCCGCGGCAGGTGGGCCGGCCCAGCAGGGACCTAGCGCTTACCTCCTCCACTTAGGAAGCAGATTCCCGTGCAGCCCCCACCCAACCTGCCGCTTCCCGGTCTGTATGGGGCTGTTGGCTGCCCCCCACCCCGCGGCATCGGAGGGAGACTCTGAGCCTGGGGGAAACGTGTGTGCTCTCGTGCGTCTTGTGCTCAGGCCCCCAGACGGTCTTCCTACTCACACCGTCTCCCTGGGGCTTGGGGCATCTGCCTGGTTCTCAGCCCAAGCCTGGGCTGGAGAGCACTGGGGCCAGGGGTGGGGGGCGGGGAGCGGGGAGCACGCTTGAGATGCAGGCAGAAGCTGCAAACAGGGCAGGCAGCGAGGATGGTGGGCAGGGCCGGGGGGAAGGCTGGGCCTGCACGGGGAGGTGACCCGGAGCTTGTGGGAGCCTCCTGGCATTCTGGAGGTGACGGGGGTCCCAGGACAAGCATGTCTGTTGTCATCACTAGCAGGTGCCTCTGTTTTAATGTGCGCCACATGGTTATCCTCTCCATGCGCGATGTTTACGGGTGTGACCGTCAAAGGTGAGATCAGGGGAAACCGAGTGACTCAATGTGAAGTGGGTTCCGAGAAGGTACTAAGGAATCGGGACTGGGTCACTCAGACCTGCCACCAGGCACGGAGACAGAGCGCAGGTGGCCGAGTCCGGGAGAAGGTGAGGAGCCCGCGGGAGCTGCCACCGCCTGGATGGCCCACCCACCATCCCCCAGGGCACGGCCACTCACGTTCATGTCCGAGACGGACGGGAAGCACCGGCTGGTGGGCCGCTGCTTGATGGTGGCCACCCTGGACTCCATGGCCACGTTATCAGCAGCACGGGATGGCTTGGAGGCCGGGACTATCTCCTCGGGTTTATCTGCAGCGTGAACATGATGGTGGGAACAGGTGTCAGTGGTGAAGCCCCTGAAACAACCAGGGGTCTGTCTCTGGCAAGGTGCCCTCCACACGTGCGCAGCCATTTCCCTGCTCTGGCCTCGACCATGCAAGCGGGCACACCGCACCACGGCGTGGAGCACGCATGCGTCAGTCTGCCACATGCACTCACAGTGTCACTCCGGGGACGCGCACGCGACAGGATGGCGGGGAAAAGACCCTCAGCGACACAGCCTCAGCCCCCGTGGCCCCAAACTCCCGGAAAGTCACGTCTTCACTGGAGCCACTCGGATTTGTGCCGATGGGACTTACTCTTGCCTGTGTTAACTAAACCGATGTTTGGAATCTTTTTCTTTTTAAGAGCTCAGAGGCACAGCTCCTTTGTAACCAGAGGCAGTTGCTGGGGTGCAAGGCCCTTAAGGCCCAGGGCTGGAGGCAGTGGGTGCAGCCTGCTGGGCTGCATAGCCAGGTGGGCCACGCTGGCCAGTTCGGGGGTGGGCTTGGGGGCTGGCTTGGGGGGCCGCGCAGAGGCTGGCTCGGGAGCTGCCGGCGGGGGTGGCCAGCTTGGGAGGCCGAGCCCACACTGCCTGGGCGAGACCCGATTTCCCAACAGTACCACATTCTCATTTCTTTGTGAAAAAGAAAGTAAAGGGTTAGTTACAAGTGATTTTTACAAATTAAAAACTTAAGAAAATTTTAAACTAAAATGTTAACTTTTTTGGAAAATGTGACAACTTCAGCACATCCCAGGATTGCCCTGACACCCTGGCTTTATCAGGAGGATGCCTGAGACCCCGCAGAGCAAGGGCGTTCAGTGGGGTGTGCCCCAGCTCCCCTTCCAGGAAGACCGTGGCCAGGTTAGCACGAAGACAGTGTGAGGGAAGCCTGGTGGGAGTAGCCCGTTTTGGATCCTGTCAGGCACAGCGCTCTCCTTGCTCCCCCAGGGCTATCAAGGCCATAAGCCTGAGGCCTCCTAGCACCCCCAACCTTCTCTGGGATCTGGTGACTCCCCGAAAAGTGCACGCTGTCGCAAAGACCCAGGCCCCTGGGGTCCGGCCCACGCCCCAGGCTGTGAGGTCAGCTCACGAGTGCTGGAGCAAACAGGAGCTCCAGGCGTCAAGTCATTCCCATTGGGTGTGACAGCCACTCGTAACGGGGACTTCCCAAGAGGAGCTAGCCCCCTGGAAAAGCCCCCCAGAGCCCCAACACTCTCAGAGCCCCGACCAGGGAGGGTGTGTGTGTGTGGGGGGACCAGGGGACCCAGTAGGCAGCCACCAGGACCACCCCAGTCTCCCCCAGCACGCACAGGCGGGACTCTCCCTGGGCAGCTGCTCGCAAGCGTCCCGACTCCAGAGCTGCGTCCTGGGTCACAGGTCAGCAAGCTACGGCCCTGGGGTCAAATCCTGCCCGCTGTTCTCGAGCTACACAGACGGCTAACATTTTCAAGAGGATGTTAAAAGGAGGGGAAGGAGAATGTGCCACAGACAGCCTGTGGCCTGCAAGGCCTGAAACTCTGGAAAATGCTTGTGCCTGGCTGGGACCCTGTCCCAGTTCACCTGCCACTGAGCCCCGGGCACGGGGTTCAGGCAGAGGAGCCTCAGGGAGGCCCTCCCGCTCCTCCCCCACAACACACACAGGCTCACGCCTGCCTCTCCCCTGTGAAGCCAAGAGCCCCTCCTTCCCTCCGTCCTGCCCTGTGGTCCGGGCTGGCTCTCCTCCTGGGCGCTGGGGGCGCTAGTAAGCGTTGGTCCCTTAGGGAGTTGATCAGAGACACCCAGGTCACCGTGTCCCCAGCCTGCCTTCCTCCTCGAGGCTCTCGGAGCTGTCCTGCCCTCCTCGCCTGTGCTCAGGGCTACAGAGGCTCCACTCACCCCTGCCCCCGACGGCTGCCGCCCCTTCTCCTTTCTCCCCTGTCCTCCTGCCTTTGCTGGGTCTCTGTCCCTGTTGCTGCGCACACCCCACCTTCCCGGAAAGCTGCTTCCTCCGGGAAGCCGACCCCTCTCTGACCCAGGCTGGGATTGCTTCGTGGCTGGGCTCCACCTCACTTCTGGGCGGTGCTCCCAATGCGGCCCCAGCCGGGCCACGCTCCTTTGATCACGGCTCAGGGGCCTCTCATGGCGGTGCTCCGGCGGTGCTCGGCTAGCCGCCTGGGTCCTTGTGGCCCATGCCTAGAAGCCGGGCCCCTTGCCGTGGCGGCGGGTTTGCTTCTGCTCAGGTGCAGGAAGTGGGGTGTCCTCGGAGCTGGGAGCCTGTCTGTGGGTCCAGCCTTCGCTGCAGCACACACACTCACGGAGGCTCCCCCAGGGCCCCCGGGGATGCGGAGCCCAGCACTCGTCCTGTGGGGGGCCCTGCGGGTGGAGTGCTGGCTGTGCCGCCGGCTGCGTTGGGCGCTGTCCCCGGATGCAGAGCTAACCAGCCGCATCTTGCTGGTTCTAGCCGTCGCTCTGGTTTGAAGCCCCTTCCCCCACATGCTGCAGGTCTACTGCGCCGTATCCGTACTGCCTGGGGTCTTCACGCGCCCTGAACAAGCAGGCGGCAGGTGATCGCAGAGCTTCTGGGCACATGGCAGGCACCATAAAAATATGCCTTGAATGCTGGGTGTGCACAGGTGAGGCCAAGGTCCCATGGTAAGAAATTGTCCCTGGTGGAAATTCTAAATGCCTCACTTTTCATCCTAATGAGAACCCGGAACAATCTGGATCTGAGGTGCTAAAGGTCATGCAGGTAAACACTGGGGACCAGGTGGTGGGAGCTGGGGCTCCAGTAGAGGTCATCCAGCCTCTGTGCCCCCACCTTGGGCCAGGGGTGCTGAGCGCCCCCCTTGGGCAGTGGAGATCTAGGATTGCCATCAGGATGGCCTGCCTGGTTGAGCTGGTGGAGAAGTCAGGGCACTGTCCATACCACACTCACCCACGGCGAGAGGCCACCTTGACTGGATAGCCTTGTCTTTGTCGTACACCTTGGCCCTCCTGCCTCCACCCGAATGTTCTTTGGAGCCAACAGCAAAGTGTCTTGGCTTGTGGGGGGTAAGGCTGGTTCTCTGCTGCTTCGTGAGAGCCACTTACTGTGGTTTGTGCGATTTGCACAGAGAGATGGCTCCCCAGGAGGTGGGATCCCCTCCTGGCTCTGGTCTCAGAGGGAGACTGCCTGCCTGACTCAGGACCACTCAGCCCCTGTCTCTGAGGGTTGGTTTACCAGAACATGAGCCAGGGCTGTGAGGCTCCAAGGATTATTGTGTTTCATTTACAAAAGCCAGGGTTTGGGTCTCTATTCAGGGGCTCCAAATGAAAAGGATGAGTGAGTCCAGCCCCTTGCAGTCCTAAAATGAAATATTCTGTGGCTGAGAACAATCCTGCAGACACATATGAAAATGGGCAAATCTTAAAAAACCAGCTAATAGAGAGCTGCTGAGGGGCTCCAGAAGCAGCCCTGTATTGTAATTTTCTATGCAGACTTGCGGTCTGTTCAGGGGACAGGGGTCATGCTGTCCATCAAGTGCAAGCTTGCTGGTGAGGGGACGAGGGCGCTCTGGGGGTGGTGGATTTGACAGCACGGTGAGGTCACCCGTGGAACCAGAGCAGGGAGGACCAGAGCATCAGGAGTCCCCGCCGCCCCACCCAGGAGCACACCCTTGACCGCAGGCAGTCATCCAGTGTGCCCTGAGCCGTCCTGCTGCAGGAACCCACGCTCCATGAGCCAGACCTTGGGGTGAGACCCTGGGCAGGAGTTCCTCCGCAAGAGGAAAACAAACAGCGTCAGCCCCAGAGCTAACACGAGCCGCGGGGGCCGGAAGCAGCAGCTGTGGCCAGTTGGACCCCCTCTGGCTCGGTCTCCCCAGGAGGCGGGGACATGCAGGGAAGGCTGCTCTGACTCCATTGGGCTGTTCCTAGCCCAAGGGCCCCCCAGGAGTCTCCCACCTTCCAAGGGACGGGCCTGTGGTGCAGCCAGAGGCGCTGGCAGACCGGGAGGCCACGGTGAGGCCGGTCCCACCACCCAGTCTGGCTCTCATCCTGAGCCGCCCGGGGCTGGGGGCTCTCCTGGTGGCCCGTTCGCCCTTGTGCCCACAAGTACGCTGTCTGGGGACTAGGGCAGGTCTTGGAAACACTGGAGGAAAAAAGCAAGGGGTTCTCGAGATGAGGAGCCGGAAACTCACTGCTTGCAGCCAGAGCAGGCGTCAGCCGGGAGGGGCCAGGACTGGGGGCTTCTCACTGCGGCGAGAGTTTCCTAGAACGGCCGTGGCCAGTTCAGGACAAAACAAGTTTATTCTCCATCGGTCTGCAAGCCAGAATCCCCAAATCAAGGTGTCCGTAGGATGGTTCCTCCTAGAGGCTCCTGGGGAGAATGCTTCTCACCTCTTCCAGGTTCCGGGGCTCCAAGCGTTCATTCCTGGCCCCTCCAACCTCTCCTCTGTGGCTCCCTCTCTGTGTGTCTCTCCCCCTCTTCTGTGAGGTCAGTGGCATTGGGTCAGGGCCCACCCTAGTCCAGGATGGCCTCATCATGATTGTATCTGCAAAGGCCCTGTTTCCAGATAAGGTCCCTTTCATAGGTTCTAGCTGGACGTGGATTTGGGGGCACTACTCAGCCAGTATGATGTAAAGGCTTGGTTTCCCCTGATGCACACGGCCCCTCTGGAGTATGGGGAATGCTTCTGAGGAGGTGAGACCAATCCCCTGGAAGAGACTGGGGGGGCGGCGTGGTGGGCAGGAGCTCCTCTGCATGCCCACCGATGTCTGATGCTCCCCACTGTGTGAGGCTAGACTGTCCTCTCCCTCACTGCAGTGAGGGGATGGGCTGTCAGCCGGCATGGGCCCCCGGAGCCCTGCACTGCACCCCACAGTCCCCTGGGAGCTGGGTGGGCCATGGTCGCTGGGCCTTTTGGGGTCTTGCGTGCACACCTGCCTCTTGCTCTGGCCGGGGTCAGGAAATGTGGGGAGGGGCACTCAATCTCGAATTGCATCCAGTCTTCTCAGCTGTTCAAGGCGGGTCCCTTGCCTGGCCTCTGTGTCGATTCTGCTCTGGGCCGTGCTGGCCACAGGACTGTGACTTGTCTTTTCCCATGGTCCAGAGTGTCTGGCTGTCACGGAGGAGGGTGAAGTGGATGGGGCCTGGGGGGTGCAGGCCACGGGCGCCCCCTGGACAGGGGACTTCCTTGGCCAGCTCTGTTATGCAGTGCAGCTCTTGGGAGCCAGCGCTGGGGGGGGGCTTCTTCAGGACAGGGTGGCAGACAGCAGGGCAATGGCCTTGGACTGAAGGGGCACTCTGGGACGGATGCAATCCCGGAAAGCTTTCTGTGTCCTGGGCACCCACCACATGGCTGGCACGGTGACCGATCCAGGAAAGGCCCCTGGGAGTTTCCTGGGCAGCCCCCGGAGGTGGGGGGGCGGAGGTCGGGGAGGGGAGGAAGGAGGCACTCTGCCTTGGTGTTCCAGCACGCGCTTCCTGCCCCCAGAAGCTGCCGTGTTGGATTCTAAGACCCACCCCTTGATTTCAGCAATCAGAATACCATCTGTGTCTTTGCCTCAGTGCCTAGGGTCATGGGATAGGGGCCACTCTGCGCTCTCCCCCCACCCCCAAAAGCAGTTTTGAAATAACTATGCTTCTTTCAATTATGGGGGTTAGCTGTCTCCAGCAGCCAGGTGAGAAACACCTCAAAATGTGGATTCTGGGGAAGGAGGGGCCAGCGTCCATCAGGGTCCTCGTGGGATAGGAGTCTCTGCTGTTCACAGTACGGCGACCGTCCCCGACCCCACGCCTGTCGGCTCCCTCCTTCCCACCAGCTCAAGGACAGCAGGCACGGCGCGGGCCTATGGAAGAGCCAGGGGCTTTCTGGGAGCTCGAGGGGGGGTAGCCCCTCCCCGCCTGGCAACAGTGGCCAGCAGTCAGCGGTCCAGCCCTCCATCCTGTGCCAGGGACTCCGCTGGCCTGCACCCCCACCGCCTGCTGCATGTGGCCGTGGCCTGGACACAGCGTAGAGGCTGCCGGCCGGTAGGGCAGGTCCGGCCGTGACAGCCTGAGGTCCCTTGGCCTTCACAGTCATGACGATGAGGACACAGCTCTGGGGGGAATGCACAACACGCTGTGGGGAGAGGAACCACAATGGGAGAAGCGAAGCAGACGGGACAGACTGAAACAGGACGTGGTCCGGAGCTGGGTCCCTCCACGGGCCCCGGCACAGGGAGGAGACAACGCAAGGTCATGGTAGTCTAGACGCCACGCCGACAGCCACAGAGGGGTTCTCTTCCAGAGGGTGTGCGGGCGGGGGCTGGGGACAGACACCGGACTCGCCCCTTACCCTTCTTCTTCCGGATGGAGGCTTGCAAACAGAAAGGGGAGCGTGAGTCCGGAGATGGCAGCGCTCCCCCAGGGCCTGGCTCGGGGGCTGGGAAGCCTAACCCTCACCCGCACCTCATGGGGGCCAGACATGGAAGGTCCAGGTGTCTAGAGAGCTGGACTTACGGCTTTCCCAGGAACCGGGGGATGGGGTGACCTGCCCCGTCTGACAGGCCCGGCTGGCAAACCTGCTTTCTGGCCACGGATGAGGCACTGTCCCGGGGTGTCCCTCCTACTGAGCTCCCTGCCCCACCCCCAGCACTGTGCCCACGTGGCAGGGGAGAGACAACGGGAGCAGACTTGAGGAGGAGCCCCGCGACCCCGCACGGGGGACAGACAGGCCACGAATCGCTGCGGCCCCTTAGAGGAGGCAGTGTGACACGTGCTGTCTGGTTTTAACAGGCAGGCAGCGGTTCTGCTGTTATCCCCACCAGGTGCCAGGCCAGCTGTGTGGGGACGGTCAGGCTTTGCTGGCCAGAAGAGGGGGGCTTGTGGGGAGCTGCCTGTTCTTGGCAGAGGGTGGGCAGCACCACGGTAGGGGTGCTGATTTCTAGAAGGCTAAGCCTCAGTGACAGGTGAGGGGAGCTAGCTGGGAGGCAGCCAGGGCCCAGGGAAGGACCATGTGGCCACAGCACCGTCCCCACCGTGGACACCCCCCTCCCCGAGAATGCTGCAAAGAAGGGCTGCTCTGTCCTTTCTGGGGGGAGGATCCAAAAGGTCTCCCCATGAAGGCTAGGATCAGGTGGGAGTGATGTCCTAGTTCAACACCAGTGAGGGGTGCTCAGACGTCACCCCGCTGGGGCCAGCCGGGCCCAAGGGACGGGGCCTGTGTGCAGGTACACAGACGCTCACCCGCCAGCACCTTGTGAGGCCCTTTCTGCATTCTCTGCAGAGTGAGCCTGTCAGCCCACTCGCCACTTCCGTGCGGTCAAAGCCAGCCTCCTTCCAAATGTGTCCCTGGGCTCCATGGTGACGCCCAAGCATGACATTTAACCAGCATCCGGGCGGCCCACACCGGCTCCAGGGTCCTCCCTCTCCCAGCAGCCATCAGTGCCACTGGACCCAGGGCCCACAGTGCTCTGCACACCCTTCCCTGTCTGTACGACAGGGCCAATGGCTACAGCCCTCCTATTCCTTGTAGACCTTCTAGAAGATGCCAGGAGCTCCCTACCCCCGGTGTGCAGCCTGCCAGGCTGGCCAGCCCCATCACTATCTACGCCAAACCCAGGGGTGGAAGCTTTCTGGTCTGAGCATGCACAGAGCACCAGTAAGGCAGATTTCGGGGGTGGGGGAGGCCCTAGACAGCAGGGGAGCTGTTTGGGGGACACTGTGGGGCAGCTTACCTTTATCCACTAGTGAGAGGCCCAAAAATTCAAAACAAAACAATGTTAGATGAGCCGAAAAGAGGAAAAGGCAGAACTAGTAACCACCCCCGAAGCCGGCAGGATTCCCACGGAGATGCCAACGTGGGAGCCGCCCACACAGGGACCCGATGCCATTCTTGGGTGTCAGGGACCGGGGCAAGCAAGCGAGCAAAGGCCATGCACGGCCCGAGGCTGCACGGAGGCTGGTCCCACTGTGTCCCAGGTGCTGGCAACAGCGCGGGGCTGGGCAGGCCGGACGGGCGACTCTTACCGAGCTCCTCCAGCTCCGAGGTCATGGACTTGGAGCGCAGGGTGAGGGCCGTGGTTGGAGCACGCTTGGGCGGCGGGGGAGCTTCAGGGGCAGATGGGAGAGACAGAGGTGTGAGAACCTGGCCAGGATGTCGCCCGCCCCACCCCCATGCTTCCAGCATGACCGGGGAGCCAGCGGCCCTGAGCCTGTGGGGAAGGTGGACAGGCGGGTGTCCCCCCGAGGTGGGGGAGCAGCAGTGGTCACCCACTGGGGCTCCACTCAGGCTGTGATGGATCGGGACCACCTCGCCCTCCCTGAGTGAGTGGAAGTCCACGGAGGGGAGGCTGGTCCAGCTCTCTCCATGCTGTGCCTGCCGGTGACTAACGGGACTGACGGTTCCGGCAGCCTTGCAGCCCCTCCCTGGCTCCCAGCCCCCATCGCGGCAAGGACTTGGGCCTCGCATGTGTGCTGATGCCCCCAGACCCTGGGCTGCGGAGCACAGCCTTGCCGGATGCCCCCTCTGTCCAGCGGGCAAGCCCACAGTCCTGTCCCAACCTCCCTTTGTGGCTTCTTTTCCTCCTCATGAGGACGGGCCCCCCAGCAGGAGGTGCGGGGGCCCCCGAGTGTGTCCGAACACAGGAGGCTGGAGAGCAGGGGCGGGGCGGTGGGGCGGGCACCTTTCTTCCTGGCCGTGTCGTCCGGGTCGAGATTCCGCGTCACCGTGACCACCTTGAGGATGAGGTGGTTCCCTCCCTGGCGGATCATGTTAACCACCTGCCGATGGCCGACTTTGACAACGTTCTCGTTGTTCACCTGTGGGAAGACGGGGGCTGTGGGTGAGGGGCCACGTGGGCCGAAGGGAACAGCGCCCACCCCCAGGCAGCGGCAGCCCTGCCTCCCAATGGACGGACGGACGTGTGGTCAGCAGGCCGACAGCACGAAACTGCTGTGGTTCTGGAACCGAAGATGCTTTTGGGGGACCAGCGGGAGGCTGCTGTGGGGCTGCAGATCACCTGACCACAGCCGGGGGGCCCGTCGCGCGGTGCAAGGCGGTTTCCAGCTGCAGGGGGACCAGGACTGACTCTCGTCTCACCCGAGGGTACTTAGGTGCTCGCTCTGGCAGGCCTGGGAGAAAGTTCCTGGCCACCAGCCATGTGCAAAAAACCACACAGGAGATTTCCAGGGTCCCGGGGGTGTGGCCCTACCGCTTTCCGTTTTCACACTCAAGAGGAAACACTAATTGTTTCTCACATAGTTTGGGGACACACATCACACTAAAGCGGCCCATTTCTTCTGGGTGCTCCCTCCCTCCTCCTCTCCTGCTGGGGAGGCCGGAAAAGGCATAAAGTCTTGGCTGACAAGGTGCTAAGGGCCACGGGTCCCCACCTGCTCATCCAGGGACCCCAGATGAGGCTTCCATCATGGCCGCTCCAGTGTTTGCTGAGCTCCTGGCCACGGCCTGCCCCTTGACCCCCGTCTGTCCCCTGGCATCGGCAGGCAGAGGTGGGACTGCCCCTCCCAGAGCTCGGCCCAGCAGCAGACCCGCTTTGTCCGCTCCCACCCTCCGCCGGCGGGGGAGAGAAGACAGGGTGGACCGGGTGGCTGAGAGCACAGAAAGCAGGGGGATCTCGGGCATTTGGGTTCCACACCTCCGGCCGGCTGAACCGGACCTCTCCTGGGGGGCTGTGGCACCTGCCATCCCCACAGCCCCCAGGGTGGGCATCAGGCACGGAGGGCAGCAGAGGGAGTGAACCCACGGATGGAGTTCATGACCACCCCGTGCACTGTCCTCCAAGAAAGGAAAGTCCCCACTGCAAAGAACAAGTGAGAAGGACCCGATGCCCTGCCCGCCCTGCAACCGGCGTCCCCGTGTTGCTGTGGTTGCTAAAACCTTTGAACTGCAAGGTCCCCTCAAGCAGAGACGTTACCAGGCTTGGTGACTTCTCACCGTCCTCACACCCGCGCAACCAGGTCCACACACCAACAACGGGCACACTCTTCCCAGACAGCCTGGCAGGGGGACTCACGGGGGGACATGTTGCAGCTGTTCTGGACTGCAAACGACGTCCCTCCCCTCCCTGCCTCTGCTGTACGTGCCCCAGAGAAGTGACCATTGCTCATTCACTCACTCATCCACCACTCCTGCTCAGAGCACCCACTAAAAGCCAGGATGTAAGGGGTGATCCTGGCGGGCGGTCTGTCCCTGCCCCTCCGAAGCCCACGTTCTCATGGGGGCTCGACCACGCACAAGTCAGTGCACCAGCGAGACTCCAGCTGTGCCAAGCGCCACCTGAGACAACAGGTCCGGGCAAGAGGGGACGGAGAGCAGATGCGCGGTGGGGGTGGGGAGCCCAGGCCCAGGCGCGGGCTGAGGGAGCCCCTCTGCAGGAGGGTGGGTGCCGGCAGTGCCCTGGGCCCTGCCTCCTTCCACCTGCAGGGGAGGGTCTTTGCCTCTGGCAGTCCTGCCTGAAAAGTCCCAGGCATTCCTCCTCGGGCTGGGCACCCAAAGAGCTGCCTCCGCTGAGGCCAAGCATGGCACCTGCTCTGGGACCGAAGGGCCGGGCTTCTCGAGCCCGCTCTGACTGTGGGCCCACCGTGCTCTCCTTTCCCCGTGCAGCCTCCCCTCAACCAGCCCCCTCCTACATGCCCATCCTGCTTTGGAAGGAGTCCTTCCCCCAGAGTGAGAATACCAAGGTCAGAGCCGTGGGCTGTGTGGCTCCAGACCTTTGCGGCCCAGCCACAGGTGCACGGTTGAGCGCTCTGACAGCGGGGGCATGGGGTGCCTGCCAGAAGAGGAGGCAAAGGCACAAGGCAGCACCGTTCAACTCGGAACCCACAAGACCAGGACCAAAGGCAGGACGGGACACTCGGTGACATTCTCCTTCCCAGCACAGGCTGCAGAGAAGAGCAAGAGCCCTGCTTTAGAATTTCCTAGCCTTTAATCCAACTCAAAATCCATTTTCTCCCCCAATGGGACTTTGGAACCAGCTACCAGCCCTAAAACGTGCTCTGAACCGCGTGTGTGGAGACAGGAGCCTCAGAGACCGATCGGGTGAAGTGCTCGCCGCTTCCTCAGACGCCCGGGTTGGTAGGTCAAGCTTCTGTGGGGTTCCGGTGTCCCTCAAAGCACCTGGGCCTGCAAATTCTGGCACGCTGCCACCAGAGGGAGGTGTGTGCCACGATCACTTGCCACATTTGTAGAAGGTTAACGCAAATCTGGGGGCTCCTCGGATCACAGCCTCAAAGACAGAAACGGATTCCAAGTCACGGGTCCGGTTACTGGTGGGGCAGAGTAGCAAGTCTCTCCATTCATCATTCTTACACAGACATGGAGCCACCCAAGGAGGGAGTACACCATGGCCACATCCTGGCGGACGGCAAGGACCCAAGTGTGGCATCCACCACGGTTTGGAGGACTTCTGTGAAGAACAGGAAGACAAGCCTTCCTCTGCACTTCTGTATTTTTTTAAAAATTTTTAAATGATTTTTTTATTATGTTAGTCACCATACAGTACATCCCCGGCTTCCGATGTAAAGTTCCGTGATTCATTAGTTGTGTATAACACCCAGTGCACCATGCAATACGTGCCCTCCTTACCACCCATCACCAGTCTATCCCATTCCCCCAAACCCCTCCCCTCTGAGGCCCTCAGTTTGTTTCTCAGAGTCCATAGACTCTCATGTTTCATTCCCCCTTCTGTTTACCCCCCTCCTTTCTTTATCCCTTTCTTCCCCTACCGATCCTCCTAGTTCTTATGTTCCATAGATGAGAGAAATCATATGATAATTGTCTTTCTCTGCTTGACTTATTTCACTTAGCATTATCTCCTCCAGTGCCGTCCATGTTGCAGCAAATGTTGAGAATTCGTTCTTTCTGATAGCTGAGTAATATTCCATTGTATGTATGGACCACAGCTTCTTAATCCAGGCATCTGTTGAGGGGCATCTCGGCTCCTTCCACGATTTAGCTATTGTGGACAATGCAGCTATGAACATTGGGGTGCATATGTACTTTTCTAAACCGTTCTCTTCTTCACTCAAATGGTTATTCCAAACATGAGACTCACGTGCACGCAGTTTAGACAGAGGTCTGCAAGGCTTGTTACGAAACCTGGAGGACCCACCACCCAGGAACCACTTCTCGCTCCCAAAGCCTTCAGCTCATTCTTTCTATCCAACCCCGTGTCTCTAACCACAGTTACGTGTTGTTTACATTTTGATGTTTACGCTTTAGAGGTTGTCCGCTGACACCACCACGGCCAACGATGACTTCTCTCGGGGTTTCTGAGCGGTGGCACAGTTGCGACGAGGACCAACTAACTCTGACGCGGGTGCACGCGAGGGCGTGTGGATCGGCACCTCTGGATTTGACACGCCAGCTGCGGGCAACAGCCCCTTCCTCCCAAATGTGGCAACTGACTGTCTATCATCGAAGGTCCACTGCGAGGTCAGAGTCGTCCTTGGCTGAGAACCAGTAATTCAGGTCTTTCCTCTCAGCCACCCGCCCCTCCCCCAGGACTCCCACTGTCGGGTCCTAGTTCTGCCAGAATTGCACCTAGGTCCACACCCAGGATGCGCGTGGCGGCTGTGTGGCATCTATCCACAGCCAAGCCACACAGCATATTAGGACTACGTTGTGTTTTCCCATACATTATGTTTTCCCCGGGGCAAAATCATTTTCTATTGTTTGTGTGTTGGTTTAATTTTCTACGTACTTACCAGTAATTTCAATCCAAACACTCCCTAATTATGCAAATCTCTTTTCAGAATCTTCAAATACGTCCTCGGGCATTTTGCTAAGTTTATCTTCTTGAAGAAATTGCTCCCAAAGACTTCTGCTCTTCTCGGCACAACGTGTGTTCAGTGTTCTCTGTGCCTGTGTCCCCAGGATTCCTTTCAATTTGGTCTTGTGTTGGGGCCACGTGATTCCCAGACCCCCTGGATATAGTGAGTGTTACTTAGTGTAAAGCCTCATTTTTGGTAAAGGACATTCTCTAGTTGTTTCCCAAAGAAGGGAGTTTGGGAGATGTTTTTTTTTTTGAGACATTGCTTATTGGAAAATGGCTTTTTGAAAAAGATTTATGTATTAGAGAGAGAGTGAGCTCGTGGGGGGAGGGGGAGAGAGAGAATCTTAAGCAGACTTCACACCCAGCATGGAACCCAATGCAGAGCCTGATCTCAAGACCCTGATATCATGACCTGAGCTGAAACCAAGAGTCAGATGCTTAACCACCTGAGCCACCCGAGCACCCCAAAAATGGCTTTATCTGCACACTTAACTGGAGTTAAGTCTGACTCAGTAAAGAAAGCTCTTGAGACCATCTCCTTTGTAGGTAACACAAAGTCTGGGCAAAACAATCCCCTCACCCCCAGATTCAAACAGACAAGAACAACTCCCTGAAAGCTCTGGGGATATAAACTGAGGTAGGCAGATTTTGGATGGGAGTGGAAAACTGGAAGCTTTGGGCCACGGATAGAGCGTGATGTGGGTCACCCGTAGCTCTGATGGAAAACTGCAGCCTTTCTGGCTTGAGAAATCAGGACAGAATGTGGGGTGGCCACAGCGGCCAAAGTGAGGGGAGAATCCCAGAGAAGAGCCAGAGATGGCAGCTCCTGCTGTGTGTAAACTTTCCCCAGATCCCTGATGGGTGTATGAACTGTGCCCGCGTGGCCTGACCAACACCGCTCGCACATGAGGCTCAAGTGCCTGAACTTTTTTTTTTTTTTTTAAAGATTTTATTTATTTATTTGACAGAGATAGAGACAGCCAGCGAGAGAGGGAACACAAGCAGGGGGAGTGGGAGAGGAAGAAGCAGGCTCATAGCGGAGGAGCCTGATGTGGGGCTCGATCCCATAACGCCGGGATCACACCCTGAGCCGAAGGCAGACGCTCAACCGCTGTGCCACCCAGTCGCCCCATCAAGTGCCTGAACTTTAAATTGAGTTGTTGCCGCCACAGGCTGGACGCTGCAGACTGAGACCGACCAAGGTGATTACCAGCTAAAGCGCAAACCTCAACACCCATCCAAGGAACGTACCAGAATCCACACTGTCACAGCAGAACCTTCCCAATATTCAGGATACAGTGAAAACCTACTTGATGAACCCAGACATGACTAAGAGGTTGGAATTATCACGCAAGGACTTTAAAGCAGCTATTACAATAACACTCATCTCGGTATAGGAAAACACACTCGTATTGCATAAAAGGTAGGAAATACCATCAATGAAATAAAAAATGTAAAAAGAAGTGAGAAGGCTAAAACTGAAAAATGCAATGTTGTCGTTAAAAAATGCACTGGATGGGCTTAATAGCGAGACGGATGTGGCAAAGCAAACAGTGAACTTGAATCAACATCCACAGAATTCTTCCAATATGAAGAAGAGAGAGAAAGGATTTTCAAAAGTGAACAGAATCTTAAGGACTTGTGGGACAATGTCAAAAGGTCTAATGTTTTGAGTCCTAGAAGGGTAGAAAATTGGAATCCCAGAACAAGGAGAGAAAATAGGTCAGAAAAAAATATTTAAAAAACTGATGGCTGAGAACTTCCCCAATTAGGTGAAGGACATAAATTTAGATTTAAGAAACTCAGTGAAGGGGCACCTGGTGGCTCCGTCGGTGAAGCGTCTGCCTTGGCTCAGGTCACGATCCTGGGGTCCTGGGATCGAGCCCTGCATCAGGCTCCCTGCTCAGCATGGAGTCGGCTTCTCCTTCTCCCTCTGCCCTTCCCACCCCCACTCCTGCTCTGTCTCTCTCTCTCAAATAAATAAATAAAATCTTAAAAAAAAAAAAAGAAACTCAGTGAATCCCAAATAGAATAAACATAAAGAAAATCTCACCCAGGCACATTACAGCCAATCTGCTGAAAGCCAAAGGTAAAACGAGGAAATCTTAAAGCAACCAGAGAAGCATGACGTATTCCTTAAAGAAGAACAATGATTTCGATGACCGTGAACTTCACATCAGCAACCATGGAGGCAAGACCATGGATCATTTTTAAACTGTGTAAATAAAATAACTGCCAACCTAGAATTCTCTATCCAGAGAACATATCTTTAAAGAATGAAGGCAAAATAAAACATTTATAGATAAGCAAAAGCCATGAGACCTGCTGTTAACGGCAGTTCTTCAAGCCGGAAGGGAACGATACTAGATCTCAGAGGCATGAGAATATCAGAAATGGTAAATACACAGGTAAAACATTAAAGATGATTTTCCCTCTTATTTAAAAAATAGGTGTGACTGAGGCAAAAATAACGTTGTCTTGTGGGGTTTACAGTGTCAGTACATGTGACGCCCGTGACACTGTAGCACGTGTGTAGGCAGGTGTGAGACACACCTGCGTGGTTGCGAGGTTGTTACGCTTCATGTGAATTTTGCAGTACGAATTCTAAGTGCACTGAAAAGTTAAGGATGTATACTGTAATCCCAGAGCCCGCCACTAAAAAGAACGTAAAGTATGACAAGAAGCCGGTATGTTAAAATGTAGTTCTAAAAGTAGTCAAACAGGGGTGTCTGGGGGGCTCAGGAGGTTAAGTGTCCACCTTGGGCTCAGGTCATGATCTCAGGGCCCTGGGATGGAGACCCGCATTGGGCTCCCTGTTCAGCAGGGAGTCTGCTTCTCCCTCTGCCCCTTCCTCCTGCATGTGTGCTTGCTCTCTCGCTCTCAAATAAATAAGTAAATAAATAAGTCTTTAAAAAATAAAAGCAGTCAAACAATCCAAGAAAAGCAGAAAAGGGAGAGGAGAGGAAAAGAGAAGAGATAAACAGAAACAAACTGGTGGGCCTACACTGAATGGCATCAATAATTACATTAAATGTTAATGGGATAAAACTCCAAGTAAAAGGCAGATATTATTCAAATGGATTACAGACAAAGATCTAATATGCTGTGTATGCACTTGAGGTACAAAGACACAGAGAGGTTGAAAGCAAATGAACACAAGTGTTCCCACGGGTGGAGTGCCTATATTAATATCACGCAAGAGAGATGTCAGCCAATTTGAATAACAGTTTGGCAATTCCTCAAAAAGTTCAACACAGAGATATGAAATGACCCAGAAACTGCACTCCCCGGCATATTCCTAAGAGAACTGAAGATATGCTCACACAACTTGCTGCACACAAAATTTCACAGTGTTACTCCCAGCAGCAAAGAGAAGGGGATAGGGGATGAAGAATGACAGTCAATGGGCGTGAGATCTCGTTCTCTGACAAAATGTTCTAAAATTAGACTGTGTGCACCACCACATTGGGTGCCTTAAACAGTTGAATTTTACGGATATGAATTATACCTCAATAAAGCTGTTATTAAAAAATAGACTTCAGGGAAAGAGTCTAAGCAGAAACAAAGAGGGATGCTTCATAATGCTATAGGAGGGAATTCATAACAAGGACAATGGTCAAACATTTATGCACCTGCTCACGGGGCTTCAATATACTGAAGCAAAGTTTGATGGAATAAAAGAGAGAAATGGGGATCTCTGCAAATACAGCAGAACACTGAATACCCCTTTGTATTCAGCTGGACAAGAAAATCAGTAGAGAATAGATGATCTGAGCAAACACCTTGAACTAATTGGTATTTATGGAATAGTAACTAGAGAACACACATTCCCTGGGCCACACAGTTCTAGTTTGGAAAGAATTTTGCTTCAGGAGTTTGAAGGGGATGCTTCACTTACTTAAGTTTCCAGGTCTGTTCCAGAGGGATCTATGACCTGATCATGTTCATGGAGCCTGCATCTGCTCCCTGCCACCCCACCCCAAGGCTGGAGAGCCTTGCAAGATTGCCTCTCTGCTCCAGGTTGTCTGAGGTGTGCTGACTGGCTCTGCCCTCACCTGCCACACTGGGTCCCCGGGGTTGGGGGGCTCTTCCATTGGGACACTCACGCCCTTCTGTTCTGGAACGCTTCCTTCAACTAAGTCTTGGCCATTCATTCCCTTGCTTTCCTTTTCTCTTTGAGGCAAACTTACTCCTTCTGGACAGGTCCTCCAATTTAATTATCTTTCCTCTTTCATTTCCCACATCTTCTCTTTCTGGGAGATTCCTGTCGATTTTATCTTGTAATCCACCTGTCAGAATTTTCATATCTGCTGTAGTATTTTTAAGAGCTCTGATTTTGTTTTGTGACTGTGACTTTAAAAAGGAATATTTTTTGTTCTAACTTCAAGGATGCATTATCTCCTCTTATCTTGCTGAGCACACGCATAACACCTTTCTGTACTCCTGTCCTCCCTGAGCAATCCGTGTCCTCCATCTCCTCCACACCATGTTTGTTTGGGGCTCTCTCTTCCATATTAATTCTTTTTTTTTTTAGGAAGCAGAAAAATACTTTATGCCAAAAGATGGCAGAAATAAGAAAGTCATCCTGAAAAGACACATTGGGACGGATACTCCCCACGAACATGTCCTCCTACTGACTGTGCCCCTGGAGTCTCACAGACTCGGGACGGTTTTCAGACACTTCGCCGATTCCCATGTCATGGGCGGGCTGGAGTCATCTATCAATCCCCAGGTTCCAAGGGGGAGAGCAACATATTTCTCGGAAGAATAGCATCTTCTGTATCAGAAGAGGCACAAACATTCTGCAGGGCAGCACGCTTCAGGTTAAGCCGGCACAGAAATCATCAAAATGTAAAAAAAAGTGACAGGAACGGATACTACACCGTAGAGTAAGATATTCACAAGTGGGGTGGACGTTTAAGGCAGCTGACGGCCAGAAGAGGCAAGTCAAAGAAGGTATTCTGGGTTTGGAGGTGATCTTGCATCTAGAAAAATTCTCTGTGGCCCTAATGAGTGAGCGCTGGGGAGCGGGGCTTCCTCCTCAAGCCAGTGATTCTGGAGGTACCAGATGGTTCGAAGAGGGGGGAGTCAGGCCAGGACTGCAATCAGCCGAAAGACAGCGCAGGCTCTCTGTCTCCAAGATAAATAATAACATAAAATCTTTAAAAAAATGGGGCGCCTGGGCGGCTCAGTCGGTTGAGTATCCGACTCCTGATTTTGACTCAGGTCATGATCTCAGAGTCGTGGTATCGAGTCCCATGCTGGGCTCTGTGCTCAGCGGGGAGTCTGCTTGAGATTCTCTCTCTCCCTCTCTCAAATAAAATAAATCTTAAAAAAAAAAAGCAAAAGAGAGAGCAACAAATAGAACAGGTCATCGGTGGGACCCTTAGGGATGAACCTGGGTACCAAGAAGCCAACGAGGCCCCAGAACACACTCATCACAACACGAGACCCCGTGAGGTCCTTCACACCACGGGTGCCCCCGGAGCCGCCGGCTCGGCCTGCTGCCTCACTTTCTATAGAAATTCCTTCATCCGCATGATGTTCCCTGGCATGTGGCGCGTATTCAGGAGCGGCCCCTAAGGAGCGGATTTCTGTCCGAGTCAGTGATTTCGTGAATACCGACAAGCAACCCTAAAGTTTCTATGGAGGCACAAGACCCAGAAGAGCCAACTCAATATTGAAATCAGAGGACTGGTACCATGTGGCTTTAGGACTTACTGTAAAACCGCGGTAACCAGGTGCTGCTGAGGGACTAGACAAATCGATCTGCAGAACAGCAGACAGAGCCCAGAAACAGACCCACACAAACACAGTCATTTGATCTTTGACAGACGAGCAAAGGCCATTCAGTGGACAAGAGACAGACTTTTCAACAAAGGGCTGGAACAACGGGACACCCACCTGCAAAAAAAAAAAAAAAAAAAAAAAAAAAAAAAAAAGAATCTAGACCTGGACCTTACACTCTTTCACAGAAACTTAACCCAAAATGGGTCACTGACCTAAATGTGAGACACTAAACTACAGAACTCCTAGCAGATAATGCAAGTGAGTATCTGCGTGACCCCCGTCCGGTGATGACCATCTGTTAAAGAAAAAAATCTGTAAGTAGGACTTCGTTAAAACGAAATCTTCTGCTCTGCCAGAGACGCTGTCAAGAGAACAAGACGAGCCACAGACAAAGGACTGGCATCCAAACACACAAAGAACTCTTTTTTTTTTTTTTTAAAGATTTTTTTTATTTATTANTCGACAGAGATAGAGACAGCCAGCGAGAGAGGGAACACAAGCAGGGGGAGTGGGAGAGGAAGAAGCAGGCTCATAGCAGAGGAGCCTGATGTGGGGCTCGATCCCACAACGCCAGGATCACGCCCTGAGCCGAAGGCAGATGCTTAACCGCTGTGCCACCCAGGCGCCCCACAAAGAACTCTTAAAAGTCAACAATAAGGAAAGAAACAACCCAATTAAAAAATAGACAAAAGATCTGAACAGACACTTCGTCAAAGAAGACCTGGAGATGGCAGATAAGCACGTAAAATGGCACTCCACATCCTGTGTCATTAGGGAATCGCAAATTAAAACGACGACATAGCAGTGTGCCCCTGTCATGGTGGCCCAAATCTAGAACGCTGACGCCAAGTGCTGGCGAGGCTGCGGGGCGCCGGGAACTCTCGCTCGCTCGCTGCCAGCGGGAATGCAAGATGGCGCCACCGCCATGGACGACGGGCCGGCCGATTCTTACAGAACGAAACATGCTCTTCCCATACAATCCAGCCACTGCACGCCTTCATATTTACCCCAAATAAGCTGAAAACCTATGTCCACGCAAAAACCCACACACAAATGTTTATAGCGGCTTCGTCCACAATTGCCACAACTCGGACACAGCCAAGATGTCCTTCAGCAGGTGGCTGAACAAGCTGTGGGACGTCCAGACCAAGAAATATGATTCAGTGATCAAAGGAACAGGCTCTCAAGCCACAACAAGACACAAAGGAACCTTACATGTGCCTTATTGAAAGAAACCAACCTGAAAAGACTCCACACTGTGAGAGGCCAACTGCAGAAAATGCTGGAAAAGTCAAAACCGTGGAGACCGTCAAGACCAGGGGCTGCCACAGGATGCGAGATGGAGGGATGAAGAGGTGGAGCACGGAGGAGTTTGAGGGCTGTGAGCTTGTCATTCTGGTGGGGCTGTTGGAGGGCAGTGCTGCACACATGTCATTTGTCCAAACCCACAGACCGTACAAAGCAGAGTGAACCCAACGGTCAATGGCGGACTTGACTTAATAAGAAGGCATCCATGCTGGTTCGTGAATTGTCCCAAACGCACCACAGCAGAACAAGATGTCACAACAAGGGGAAATGGTGGGTGAGGAGGGGTGAGTGAGCATATGGGAATTCTCCGCGCTTGTCGCTCTTCTGTAAGTTAAAGCTGCTGATACATAAAGACTACTCATTGGGAAAGACGCTCATTTCTACCACTTCTATTATGGAAAAACGTCCCTCAAATATGCAACAGCGGAGAGACAGCTTGATGACTGACCGCCACGTTGTCCGCCAGGCCAGCACGGATGAGCTGGTGGTGCCCTGGTCCCTCCCTCGCCCGCGCACCCCTGCCCTCCGAGGATTCTCGTGGAGGGAACTGCAGCTCCTACCATCTCTCCCGAAGGCAGTTCAGCATGCTTTCTGTTTAAAGACCCAGCCCCGTGGTAAAGACAAACTAGCCACCACACCACGAGCACCCCAACAGGCAACTCGGTTGCTCGGATCGTCATACAAATGCCCTCTCGTGGCTGAGACAGTCTCATGCCCGCGCCTGCGCACAGTGGCTTAGTGCAGTCCTGAGAGCTCCCCGTCGCATCTGGCCGGCACGTCACTTGTCTCGTTCAATCTATGGGCTTCTCGGTTCTCTCCTGGCCCCTCGGGACTCACGTGCTGGAGGAACGAAGACGTCACGCCCTCTGTTTTGCCTGCCATGCTCCCGTGTCCTCTGTCTTGCCATCGGCTGGAGGTTGGAAGCGGGACCACGTTCAGGTGTGATCGGGGCAGGTGGTGCCCTGAGCCCCACGTCAGGCGCCCCTGAGAGTCTGCGTGTTTGTGTGTTAAGATTTAGTCAGAGGGGGTGTCGAGGAGCGGCCAGCCGGATTCTCCGGCATGTGTAGCGGCCCCTGGGTTCTCTGCCTCTGGGCGTCGTGAAATGGTGATGTTCTGATGTTCCTTTTCCAATTTTAGTTGGGATAATTTTTGAAGAGAAACCTGCCCTTCTCGACGGTGAGACTGCCCCCAGGTACTGTCTGTGAAAGAAGGCCGAGAGAAATGCTTGCTGCTGCTTCTTTCTTTTTTTTTAACCAGTTTTCAGATTAATGAGTTTGTTCCTTCCGAAGCGACCCAATCTTTAAGAAGTGTCATTATGAATTCAGGGATGTTTGAAAACCATTTTTGATATATTTAAATCCACTGCAGTGACTCTCCTTTGTTTTGTTAGAACAGCTTCAGATGTGCACAGAACTTGGGAGGGAGGCAGCACGGAGGGCTTCCCCGGACCCCACGCCCGCTATCCCCTACGCGTGTGCGTGTGAGTGCCCACGTGTGTGTGATGCATCTGGAACCAATACTGACACGTTACTATATATTTTTTTTAAAGNTTTTGTTAGAACAGCTTCAGATGTGCACAGAACTTGGGAGGGAGGCAGCACGGAGGGCTTCCCCGGACCCCATGCCCGCTATCCCCTACGCGTGTGCGTGTGAGTGTCCACGTGTGTGTGATGCATCTGGAACCAATACTGACACGTTACTATATATTTTTTTAAAGATTTTTTTTATTTATTTGATAGAGAGAGAGACAGCCAGCGAGAGAGGGAACACAAGCAGGGGGAGTGGGAGAGGAAGAAGCAGGCTC
>NC_048233.1:88076543-88084746 GCF_002007445.2 Ailuropoda melanoleuca
CCGGGATCACGCCCTGAGCCGAAGGCAGACGCCTAACGACTGAGCCACCCAGACGCCCCTGACGTGTTACTATATTAACTGAGGCCCACGTCTATTCAGATCTCCTTAATCGTTACCCAGCACACCTCCTCCATCCAGGACCCCATCCGGGACCTCGCGTTACCGTCAGCCGCGTCTCCTTAGACTCCTCTTGGCTTGATAGCTCTCTGACCTTCTTTGGTTTTGATGACCTTGACAGTTCTGAGTACCTGTCAGGCATCTTGTAGACGATCTCCCCTCACGATCAGACTGGGCTGTGGGTTTGGGAGGAGGACCCCAGGGTGAGGCGCCCTTTCCACCCCATCACGTCCGGGCTCGTGCTCCACACCTGGCTCGTCCCCGTGATACTAGCCTTGCTCACATGGCTGGGGTGCGTGTCAGGTCCCAGTCATACTGCCCCCGACGGCAGGAAGTCCCGGAGCTCAGCCACACTCGGGGTGGACGGTGAAGGCCCATGTTGCCAAGAGCAGGAACAGGGTAGCCTCATAAAGTTTAGGGAAGAATTTGTCTCTTCTCCTCTTTCCTTTAGGTGTTCGGCTGTCTATTCACATCCGTAGGACTCATGGATATTTCCTGTGTTACACTCCGGGTTCTAACCCAGAGCTAACTACTCTGTTCCCCTGAGGCTCGCTGTCCCGGCGTTGGTCACCGAGCGGCTGTGTCCCCGGGCCCTGGCTGCACGCCCACGCTCTAGCCCTTCCCTCCTGGCGCCCCAGCTGCTCGGGGCGACTGCTCCCTTCATGCTCCAGTTGCCCCGCATTTGCTTGGGGCAGCATCTTCAGGGGACGTTGTGTGGCTCGCTGGGGTNTGGGGCAAAGCCAGCCCCCAACGCGTGGCTGCAAACCGCTGTCTTTCTGGACGTTTCTCCCTGACGGGAGAATCAGGAAACCCTTCGTACAGGAAACAGTGGACGTGGGACATGATTCAAAAGGTGCCGAAGGGGCGCACTCCCACCCGCCGCCCGGTCCTCCCGTGTTCCCGGGCAGCCTCCGTGACAGCGTTCTCGGCTTCCGGAGTCGTGCGAACATAGCGCAGTTCAGTTTGTGATTCTCAGCTCGCCCGCGAGCACGGTTCATTCCAACCCCGATCTTGTCTCCTCTGTCTCCGATGGCGTGCCTGCGCCAGCTCACGTCCTTCGCAGGGAGCTGTGTCCCTCTGGACACGGGTCTTTGAAAGCCCAGGCCCCTCACCCAGCCTCGGGCATGGGCTGGCCGGCCACCTGCTCACACATCGTTCTTCCAGAGAGCCCTCAGCCCGCCCTGTCACCTCCCGAGCATGTTACTCCCTCAGCTGCGACAGCGACAGCGTTGGAGGAGAGAGGAGGTCACCGACCCCTTCTCCGAAGCAGCCCTCTGTCCGAGCCCAGCCAGGCGGCCTCATCCCTGCGGCTTGTGCGGAGGAAGCGAAGCCGCCCCGGGGCTGGTCAGGCGCTTTGGCTCCAAATGCCACACTCCTCTCTGGGCAGCCAGCGTGCAGCAGTGGGCGGGCTGCCTTGCCCGGGACTTCCTCCGGCCCGGAGCTCCACTCCATAACCTCCTCCAGGAAGCTGCGTGTGGCGCGGGCAGGCGGGGAGCAGAGGGCTTCGGTGCACCAGCCAGCTGTGGGCGCACCCCTCGGTGTGGGCTCAGAGTGTGGCTGCTTTCTTCCTGCGCTGCCTGACCTGTGGGGCCCACGCAGGCACCGTGGGGCGCGTTTCTGTGCTCACTCGGGTTAGCCGCGGAGCCACGTGGATGCGTGGATGGGGTGTCCTGTGCCGAGCACAGGGGCGGCTGGCCTCACGCGTCAGCATGCGTCATGATGCTGATTCCAGGTCCTGAATCACAGCAGGTGCTCAGTAAATATTTGGGAATGTGGACACACACTGGGGGGTCCAACGCCGGGGTTCAGGTCCCAGCTCCCTGTTTCCCAAAGGAGCAAGCGACATGGGACCGGGGCTTTGAGCCCCAGCGGCTGTATCCACAGTCCTGGGAGAGCGAGGCCCCGCCGGTCTCCGCCGATCCCACAGCCAGGGATGAGGATGGGCGTGTGACGCGTGTGGGGGCCAAGCCAGAGCTTCTGCTCTGCCAGGGAGGGACCGCTGCACCCCCAGCCCCACGTCCCCCCAAGCTCTTCTCTCGGGCAAGGTTGGGCCCGCAAGCTGGCCTGACTTTCTGATCTGAGCAGGTTTTGTCTCTGCTCTGCCGGCAGTCGGTCCTGTGAGGACAGGCGTCCGTCACTTCCTGGGCTCCCACTGGGGCTGATTTGGGCACGAATCGGGGGCTTGGGGTCTCAGCCCATTGCCTTGCCATTCTCCTGGTGAATATCATTTCAGTTCAAGACCAGCAGCTTACAAGTGTCATGTGGAGGCTTCCTGGCTGGCTGGGAAGCCAGGGTGACCTGTCACGACAGCGTCCCCCTCCCACCCCCACCCCATCTCCCAGAGCTGCCCTCTCTCCTCATCGCTCCTGCTCAGCGTGGCCACTGTGGCCAGCTCCAAGGCCCCACGGGAGGTCTTCGGGTCCAGAGGCCCAGGCTTACCGCCAGAATAGTGGGAGGGGCCTGGCCCTGTCTGCAGTGCGACTAGTGAAGCAAGATCAAGAGGGAACAGACGTGAGCACCTCCAATGCGTCCCTGTGCTGAGGACTTTACGTGGTTATGGCATCTATGCTATGAACGGCCGCCAGCACTTCTGCACGGCCTGGCCTCAGGGCTTCGAGTCCGGCTCCGCCGACACATGCAGCTGAGACCCCGGTCAGCCTGACTTCCCACAGGCCGCCTGCCGCTGCACGACGCTGGTGACAGTCTGATGCGTGCGTCTGACAGGCCGGAAGCATGTGCATCCCAGACCCCTTCTATGGAAGGGAGAAGGGAGCTAGATGCCAGTTCAGTGAGGCTTCTGGGGGCTCGGCGCTCTGGAACATGATAGAAGGTCCTCTCCAACGTGAAGACAAGCTGCCGCCCTCACCCCCCCTCCCCCCCGAGGGCATGCACACGCGCACACGGGCGCGGTGTTTGCTGGGCCCTCCTGGGACTTGGAGGGCACACGTGCCGTATCCGAACACGTTTTTCCAGCCCGTCTCCAGGCCTCTGTGAAGCTGCCCACTCTGAGCAGGGAACACCTGCAGCCGCTTGGCCTCATCATGCCGCAGACGCAACGGGGCTGAAAGCTTCCGCGGCGGAGGGGGGGCCGCGAGGCGCCGCTGGCCGGCACCGCCGGGAGAATCACGGCGCGGACCCCAGGACCCTGGAACAAACCTACGCCCTTGTCCGCAGATCACTGTTTCTTTTGGGGAGCACCTGTGCGTGCCAGCTCGCATACCCGGCCCTCAGGCAGCAGAGGAGCTGGCCTTGGACACGGCCGCCGCCTGGAGACACTGAACAGACTGCCCCCTTCTGTGAGCCCCATGCAGACTGGTCCCTCGCCTGCACGTTCTGCCGGGAGCCCCGCACGTCCCAAGACAGGGCAAGAGAACCTGGCATTTGGTGAAATGAAGGAGCAAAAGCCGACAGGCTCCCAGGGCGAGGTGCGGCCAGGGAGGGAGGCAGGGCCTCGCGGTTGTGGGATAAGCTCGCGCCAAGGCCAGGGCAGGACAAGGCAGGGGCTCCTCTGGTTGTGTCGAGCTGGAGGTGGTGGAAGTGCTGCCCGGAGTGCCGTCCTCCCAGCCCCACCCCCAGGGGCTCCTTGTGTCTCTGATGGAGCCCCCAGCCCACCTCGTGGCCGGGGACAGCAGGCTGGCTGGTCCCTCTCAGGAAGGGGCCTCAGCTGCCCTGGTTCTTGCGCCCAGTGGGAGTCTTGGTGCTTGTGGGCCCCAGGGTGGGCACTGCAGGGGAGGGGCGGCGGGGGGACAAGAACATCCCTTCTGTTGTGGGAAAGCGGACAGGTGCGGGTGCTGGCTGTGGTCTCCTGGGGAGGCAGACCCTCGGAGAGCCGCGGCGGGGGGCTCCAGGGCTGGCTCCCTCCCAGGGAAACCAAGCAGGACCTACAGGTGTGGAGGGCAGCGGGGGTGTCGGGGAGCCGTGCAGCCTGCGGTGGGCATAGGGGGCAGGGCACCAGGTCTGTGTGTGGCACAACGGCCCCCAGATCAGGGGGGTCACGGGCCTCAAAGAGCAGGGGCTGGGGCCAAGCTGTGGAGCCGCCTTCCTGTGGATGGGGGCTGTGAGTTGGCAGGGAAGCTGCATTCAGGGCTAATATGGGGGGGGCGCCGTGCCGACTGAGACGTGGGGGAAATCTGTGATGACAGGAGCCACGTGTTCAGCCACTAGGACCCTGCAGCAAACCCCGTGGCCCTGGTGGGTCACTAGCGGCCTGGCGTCTGGCCTGGGCTCAGCTGTGGCCTGGCTCAGATGGGGGAGGCAGATTGCCCACAGGAGGGGGCCAGCCCCACTTGCCCCTCACGAGGCTCACTGGGCGTCTGGCCCCCTCCCCAAGGAAGACTTGCCCGGCACTGCTCCCTAGTGCTCCCCCTACCCTAACAGCAGGCAGACAGACCCCTTCCTCCCTCCCTCCTTACCTCCTCAACAGCCCTGGGGATGGGGATCAGCCCCTTCCCGAGGCCCAGCACCTGTGGGAGCCCAACTGTACCCCAGCTCTCCTTAGTGCACCTGCAGCGTCCGCCCTCCCCCCGGGAGCACCCTGACCCCCTCCCGGGGATGTGCCAGACACCCAGTCTCCTGCTGCCGACAAGGTGCCCCCAGCACTCCTCCGCACGATGTTCTCCGGACCCTTCCTCCCATCTGGCCTGGCTCCTCCATCACGGCCCTGGACTCCGCAGCCTTGGTCTGGGCAGGCCTGTGCGGGGCAGAGGGTCACTGAGGCCTGCTCCTTGACACAGGCACTGCCTTTCCTGGACCACATGCTCCAGAAAGTTCTGCAGCTGCTCCCAGGACCCCTTGACTTAAGCCCTCCCAAGAGGGTGTTGGTGGCTGGCCTGAGAGCAGACGTGGGCTGCTCCTTCCTCTGGGGTGCAGCCAGCACGTCATTCTGGAACAGCCCCCGTGGGCCTGGGGAACGGCGTGGGCTCAGGCGGGCCTGATTCAGGCCGGGGAATCCTAAAGTGGTTGACTTCCCGGTGTGTTGAAAATAGTCGTTTTGCTCTTAACTCAGAAGGCCAATCACTGAAACAGGATTCCAGCAGCTTCACCCAACAGCACTACTGCGTATAATGGAAGCCAGCCTGGGCTTGCGAGGGGGCGTCTCCTTGCAGGAGACCCTGCGTGGCCGTGAGGGCAGGGGCCCCTGAGCCAGGACCCCACGGCCTCCTGGGTCCCTGCTGCCATCCAGGCCACCTCACCAGGGAGGGGTAGCCCCGGCCTGGGCACTGGGTGACTCAGACCCAGAGACCGTGGGGGAGGGGAGCTCCAGCACAGCGGGGACATGCCCGGCCCCTCCCACCGGACGCCAAGGCTGCCCGGGGAACTGGCCCCTCCTGCAGGCGGCACCCAGGGACCGTGGCTGCGGCCAGGGCGAGGGCAGGGAGGAGGCTGCGGGGGCCAGGCCAGGCGGCCGGTCCTGGGGTCGCGTCCTGCTCCACCCCGAGTGCAGAGCTCGCCAGAGCCTCAGGCCCCCCGTCTGCCAAATGGGAAAGCCGTGGACAGCAGAGCGGTCGGCGATTTCAGCCTGGGGCTGGACATGCAGCAAAGAAACGCTCCAGAACCGCACGTCGTGACTGTTACCTCTTTGCAGACTCACGGGACAGTGAGACTCAGGCGGGGACGGACACACAGAGATGGTCAGGACACTGTCGCGGCCAACCTAAGCAGGGGCTTCCAGAGGCAGCAGCTGCCGTCCCCCAGAGCCCGCCTCCCAGGGGGTCCCCGTGCCAGGCACTGGAGGGCCGGCCTACCAGTGGGGAGGGGCACGGCGCGGCCGGGGGGCTGCAGGGGCAGGGAGGGCGCAGGCATCTGCGGGCAAGGCAGCCTCCAGGGCTGAAGAGGGCGCCCTGGCTCCAGGCCACACGGAGCACTGAGCCACGGTTCCCGCTCTCGCAGAAGGTGGGGCTGGGGGCAGAAATCATCCACTCCCGGTTCTGTGGAGCACATTCCCCCCTCGCAAGGGAGGGGCCGAGCACAGGCCCTCCCACCTCTGCCCTCCCTCCCCCGTCCCTCCCCTCCAGGTGGTCACGGGGGTGCTGGCGGGGGTTCAGAGCCGGCACGGGGCCAGTGTGTCGTGCGCAGAACCTCCCGTCTCACAGATGGAGACCAGAGAAGGTGAGCAATTTGCCCCAGGCCACACAGCCTGCAGTGGTGGCCGTGCACACATGGTGGAACCAGGTGGTCAGGACACGCCGAGTGGGACTTGCTGGGTCAGACCGTGACTCTGAGTCCTGAGCACCTCCCAACTCCTCCCCGGTCTACACCCCACTGGCCTCGCGTGAGGCCACCCTCGGCACTGTCCTCTGACCAGACCGTCCTGCTAGGTGTGAGGGGGCATCTCCTCGTGCTGTCGGTTTGCGTCTCCCTAATGACCACCGATGTGGAGTGTGTACGAGCCTTGATGTTCATGTTTGTATCAGGAGCGCTCCAGTTTGGGGGTTAAAGTTCACCATTTCCAGGTTCTGGGCCAGACACGCGTCACAAGGCACATCACCGCTGTCCTTCCACTGATGACGCATCTGCACCTGGTCTTCCGTACACGTGGGACTTCGGCACCGGAAGGAAAAGGCTCGGTGGGAACACGAAACGGGGCGGCCACGGGGGAGAACCGTGCTCCCAGAATCACCACGTGATGCAGTGGTCCCACTCCTGGGCGCCTCCCTCAAAGACCTGAAGAGGTTCTCGCACCCACGGTCCCAACAGCCTCAACGTGGAAACCAGCCATGTTCGTGGACAAGACGTGGCCCATCCACGCGATGGGATACTCTCCAGTCTCAAGGAAGGACATTCTGACACCTGCTATGACACGTCGCACTGCGTGAAAGATGCCAGTCACGAAAGGACAAATCCCGTAGGGCTCTACTTAGGCGAGGGCCCCGGAGCCGTCAGATTCGCGGCGGCGGGCGCCGGGGGCCGGGGGAGCAGAGGGCCGAGTTTCCGTCGGGGAAGGCGAAGCCACTCTGGAGACGGACGGGGGGCACAACAGTGTGGATGCACTGAACGACCCTGAGCGCTGAGACGTGGCGACGGCGGCAAGTTCCACGTCAGGTGTTTTTACCACAATTAAAAGTATTTTAAAAAGGGGGGGAAGGTGTGGCCTGAGGTCCACGAGCCCATGCTGGCTCTGCGCGCCCGCTGGGCTGTGGGGAGGCCAGGCACGCCTGGGGTGGGGGTGCCGTCCGCAGGCGGGCCTGGGGGTTACTCCTCCCCTGCACGCAGACCTCCCAAAGGGGCGGCCGTCCCCCTGCCACGGCGGGAGGGCACAGACAGGGCGGTTGCCCAGCCTTGGTAAGGCACCACATGCCACTGAATTGTTCACTTTAAAACGGTTAATTTTATGCCATGTGGACGTCACCTCAACTAAGAAAAAAGTACCCTTGAAAACGGAGGGACGCCCTGTCTTCTGAGAGGCTCACTGGCAGGGAGGGCCCCCAGCGGCAGATGCAGCTTCTGGCCTCATGAAGACCTCACCCCAGAAGCCGCCAGAAAGACGCAGGCTGTTGGCGGGCGGTTGCCACGGCTACCTCCAAATCCCACTCGATCAGTGTGACTTCACGCTTTGTGTGTGGATGTGGGGGGGGGGGCTCGGCTCTGCAGGGAGGGCCCAGGGACGCACCCCAGAGGGGCCGTCCGTGATGCCCAGAAAGCCGGAGTGGGGTGGCCAGGGGTGGTCAGGGCCCACGGGCCGGACACAGGGGCTCTGCTAGCCTCCTTTCTGGGACTTGCATCGGAAGTTGGGGCTCCAGGCCTGTGTGTGGGTCAGTGAACGTGGCCTTGACATGGTCCCACGGCAGACGCTCCCTGTCCCCTGGGTCCTGGAGACTGAAGATCGAAATGCAGGAGCAGGCAGGGTGGGGTCCTCCTGAAGCCTCCCTCCTTGTGTATAGGCGGCGGTCCTCTTCCTGTGTTCTCATGGGGTCTTCCCTCCGTGCATGTCTGTCCTGATGTCCTCTTCCTGTAAGGACCCTGGTGACACTGGATCAGAGCCAACCCAGTGGCCCCAGGTAACCCTGATCACCCACCGAAAGACCCCATCTCCAGGTACAGCCACATTCTGGGGGTCAGGCCTTCAACGTCTCTTTTGGGGACACGG